>NW_026112017.1:87500-97500 GCF_024679095.1 Eriocheir sinensis
ATTAAGCTGATTACGAGAGGAGAGTGGAGACTGGGAGAGAGAGAGAGAGAGAGAGAGAGAGAGAGAGAGAGAGAGAGAGAGAGAGAGAGAGAGAGAGAGAGAGAGAGAGAGAGAGAGAGAGAGAGAGAGAGAGAGAGAGAGAGAGGGAAATATAGACACGTAGATCGACAGGAAATGGAAGGACAAAATAATAAAAGAGAGAGAGAGAGAGAGAGAGAGAGAGAGAGAGAGAGAGAGAGAGAGAGAGAGAGAGAGAGAGAGAGAGAGAGAGAGAGAGAGAGGGGAAATATAGACACGTAGATCGACAGGAAATGGAAGGACAAAATAATAAAAGAGAGAGAGAGAGAGAGAGAGAGAGAGAGAGAGAGAGAGAGAGAGAGAGAGAGAGAGAGAGAGAGAGAGAGAGAGAGAGAGAGAGAGAGAGAGAGAGAGAGAGATATGGACATGTAGATCGATAGGAAATAGAAGAGCAATAGAATAAATGAGAGAAAAGAGAGAGAGAGAGAGAGAGAGAGAGAGAGAGAGAGAGAGAGAGAGAGAGAGAGAGAGAGAGAGAGAGAGAGAGAGAGAGAGAGAGAGAGAGAGAGAGAGAGAGAGAGAGAATGATGATACTAATACGAGAAAACATAACATCAACAAGAAAAGTCATATAGAGAGAGAGAGAGAGAGAGAGAGAGAGAGAGAGAGAGAGAGAGAGAGAGAGAGAGCAGAGCCGACACAGTTAAAAGATACAAAGCAACATATTAAAATACAAGATAAAAAAAAATGAGATTAAAAATATTGAAGCAGATGAGAGAAGACATTAAAAGAAGGGGAAATAGAAAACGGTAGAACATGACAAAGGGAGATAAAAAGGAAACTGCAAACTCTTTAGTCCGCCGTGACACAGTGATGAACAGAAAACGGGGTGCTGGGAAGGCGTGTGAGGAAGAGACAAAAGCTCTTTAGTCCGCCCTGACACCATAATGAATAGAAAACGGGGCTGGGAAAGGAGTGTGAGAAAGAGAAAGAAAAACTCTATAGTCCGCCCTGACACCGTAGTGAATAGAAAACGGGGTGCGGGGAAGGAGTAAGATGAAGGGGAGGAGGAGGCGGAGGTCGGTATTGTCAGATGCTCCCACCCCTCACATCAACTATTTTCAAATGCCAAAAAGGAGGTTAATCGAGTTCTAATGAGTGTTCTTTTAGGTTCACGGTACAGAGGAAGGCTCACACTACCACCAGGGTCATAAAACTACCCCTGGAAATGCCCTGAACTCCCATGAAAGACTAGTAAATTACGTGTTCTTGGGCGCAGCAATGTTTAAAAATATGGCCCGAACTCACGATGGGATAGATATGGAAGTGACAAAATATGAATTGAAGGAAAAAGGGAGAAAGTGGTGAACGGAAATTATGAAAAGGAGGAGAAATAGACGAGCAAGTGATGGGATAGATAAGGAAGTGAGGAATTTTGAAAAGGAAGGAAAGAAGAATGAACAGAAAATGGGGGAAGGGAAAGAGGAGGATGAAAAGGAGGAGAAATAGACGAGCAAGCGATGGGATAGATAAGGAAATGAGGAATTTTGAAAAGGAAGGAAAGAAGAATGAACAGAAAATAGGGGAAGGGAAAGAGGAGGATGAAAAGGAGGAGAAATAGACGAGCAAGCGATAGGATAGATAAGGAAATGAGGAATTTTGAAAAGGAGGAAAAGAAGAATGAACAGCAATTAGGGGAAGGGAAAGAGGAGGATGAAAAGGAGGAGAAATAGACGAGCAAGCGATGGGATAGATAAGGAAGTGAGGAATTTTGAAAAGGAGGAAAAGAAGAATGAACAGAAAATAGGGGAAGGGAAAGAGGAGGATGAAAAGGAGGAGAAATAGACGAGCAAGCGATGGGATAGATAGGGAAGTGCAGAATTATGAATAGAAGGAGAAAGAGATAGCGTGATCCGGGTATTCTGTTTCATCCCTATATTGAGAGTTGGTTAAAGAGTTACTGGAGTGTTGGTAAGAGCTGGTCGATTACTAAGGGCAGGAAGTGGCTCTCAGCACATTAGGAGAGATCCAGGCGAAGTGTCGAGAGTTGCAGAGAGGGAAGCTGTTTAATCCCTGGAGTGATCGGGCTCGGTTAATGAGAGTGTAATGGAGTATTGGTAAGGATTGATAGTTAATGAGGGTTGTACCTGCCTCTCATCACATTAGCAGAGGTCCAGGGTATGTGTGGGGAGGTACAGAGGAAGGGAAACGGACCAAGAAAGGCAAGCTGTTTTATCCCTGGAGTGATCGAGTTCGGTTAATAAGAGTGTAATGGCGTATTTGTAAGGATTGATAGTTAATGAGGGTTGTACCTGCCTCTCAACACATTAACAGAGGTCCAGGGTATTTGTGGGGAGGTGCAGAGAAAAAGGAAACGGGCTAACAAAGGGAAGATGTTTTAATCCTGAAGTGAGAGTGTTCGTTCAACCAAGAGACGTGATGACAGCGCTGAGAACAGATCCAACCAGTCACATTTAGCCTGAGACGAAAGGGGGCGGGGCTTACGTATGAACCAGCCAATGATGTTCACTGAATAGGAAAGGGGAGGAGCCTAAAATCCAAGTTAATGTGAATGGATTAGTCTAACTTTATTTTTCTGTTCCATAACCTTTGCCACGATCCACCAATCACATGTAGCCTGAGACGAAAAGGGGCGGAGCTTACGTATAAACCAGCCAATGATGAGCGCTTAATGGGAAAGGGGAGGAGCCTATTATCCAAGTTAATGTGAATGGATTAGTCTAACATTATTTTTCTGTTCCATAACCTTTACCACGATCCACCAATCACATTTAGCCTGAGACGAAAGGGGGCGGGGCTTACGTATGAACCAGCCAATGATGTACGCTTGATAGGAAAGGGGAGGAGCCTATTATCCAAGTTAATGTGAATGGATTAGTCTAACTTTATTTTTCTGTTCCATAACCTTTGCCACGATCCACCAATCACATTTAGCCTGAGACGAAAGGGGGCGGGGCTTACGTATGAACTGGCCAATGATGTTCGCTGAATAGGAAAGGGGAGGAGCCTAAAATCCAAGTTAATGTGAATGGAGTAGTCCAACTTTATTTTTCTGTTCCATAACCTTTGCCACGATCCACCAATCACATGTAGCCTGACACGAAAGGGGGCGGAGCGTGACTATGAACCGGCCAATGATGTACGCTTAATAGGAAAGGGGAGGAGCCTATTATCCAAGTTAATGTGAATGGATTAGTCTAACCTGATTTTTCTGTTCCATAACCTTTGCCACGATCCACCAATCACATGTAGCCTGAGACGAAAAGGGGCGGAGCTTACGTATGAACCAGCCAATGATGAGCGCTTAATGGGAAAGGGGAGGAGCCTATTATCCAAGTTAATGTGAATGGATTAGTCTAACCTGATTTTTCTGTTCCATAACCTTTGCCACGATCCACCAATCACATGTAGCCTGAGACGAAAAGGGGCGGAGCTTACGTATGAACCAGCCAATGATGAGCGCTTAATGGGAAAGGGGAGGAGCCTATTATCCAAGTTAATGTGAATGGATTAGTCTAACCTGATTTTTCTGTTCCATAACCTTTGCCACGATCCACCAATCACATGTAGCCTGAGACGAAAGGGGGCGGGGCTTACGTATGAACCAGCCAATGATGTACGCTGAATAGGAAAGGGGAGGAGCCTATTATCCAAGTTAATGTGAATGGAGTAGTCGAACTTTACCTTTCTATTCCATCTTTTTGCGTCCTTTTTCGTCGGCCATCTGCAAGCCAAACAAGACCTCCAGAGACGCTGTATCATAATGGGATCGATTTTGGACGCACTCTAAACCTTTTTTCCGAAGATGTCAACAATAGGCTGCTTAGTATACATCCATTATTCATGCCGCCCCGTCATCGCCGCCTGAAGACTCAAACTTCTCGGGGGAGGAAACGCCTGAAAAGGGAAGGAAGGAAAGCGCGCGAAAAAGATAAGCGGAGGAAGGGAAAAAGATGAGGAAGGAACGTGAAAATAGAGGAGGAGGAAGGGAAATAAAGAGGAAAGAGGATATAGAGGAGGAGGAAGGGAAAAAGAGAGGAGAGAGGAAAAAGATGAGGAAGGAAGGTGAGGAGAGAGAAGAAGGAAAAAGGAAATCAAAAGAGGAAAGAGGAAAAAGAAGAGGAAGAAAAAAATAGAGAAGGGGGAAGGAAAAAAAGAGGAAAAAATGAGAAAAAAGAGGAAAAGAAGAGAGAGAGAGAGAGAGAGAGAGAGAGAGAGAGAGAGAGAGAGAGAGAGAGAGAGAGAGAGAGAGAGGTAAGTTAACGAAAGAAAGTAAAAAAACTGAAAAATGCCAAAAAAATAAGAAGAGAGAGAGAGAGAGAGAGAGAGAGAGAGAGAGAGAGAGAGAGAGAGAGAGAGAGAGAGAGAGAGAGAGAGAGAGAGAGAGAGAGAGAGAGGGGAATAGCTGGGGCATGAATAAAGAAAAATATGAAGAGAATATGCAATAAGACTGCTTGGTAAGAATAATTGGAAAATATATCATAAGAAGAGAGAGAGAGAGAGAGAGAGAGAGAGAGAGAGAGAGAGAGAGAGAGAGAGAGAGAGAGAGAGAGAGAAAATAGAAGAAATAGAAAAAGGGGAAAAAATGACCAAAAAAAGAAAAGAAAAGGCAGAGAGAGAGAGAGAGAGAGAGAGAGAGAGAGAGAGAGAGAGAGAGAGAGAGAGAGAGAGAGAGAGAGAGAGAAAATCAAATAAAAGAAACAAGAGAAAGATACACAACACCATAATTAGGAGAGAGAGAGAGAGAGAGAGAGAGAGAGAGAGAGAGAGAGAGAGAGAGAGAGAGAGAGAGAGAGAGAGAGAGAGAGAGAGGAAGAAAGTGATAAAGAAAAAGAAGAAGGAAGAGGAAAAGAAGAAAGAGGAGGAGGAGGAGGAGGAGGAAGAGGAGGAGGAGGAGGAGCAGGAGGAGGAGGAGGAGGAGGAGGAGGAGGAAGAAGAGGAGGAGGAGGAGGAGGAGAGGAGAGTTTGTTTACTTGTAGGAAAGAAAAAGAAAGACTGGCATGAGAGAGAGAGAGAGAGAGAGAGAGAGAGAGAGAGAGAGAGAGAGAGAGAGAGAGAGAGAGAGAGAGAGAGAGAGATGGATAGGGGTTAAGAACAGACAGACAGACAGACGGACAGGGTGGGAAATGAGCTCTGAAAAGGTAGGAGAATTTTCATTTAAAATTTGTGACTGGAAACGTCTTCCCTTTATTTCAAGAGGAGGAGGAGGAGGAGGAGGAAGAAGAGGAGGAGGAGGAGGAGGAGGAGGAGGAGGAGGAGGAGGAGAATTAAATTTAGAAACGGTAGGAAGAAAAAAGAAGAAAGAGAAGAGCAACAGAGAGAGAGAGAGAGAGAGAGAGAGAGAGAGAGAGAGAGAGAGAGAGAGAGAGAGAGAGAGAGAGAGAGAGAGAGAGAGAGAGAGAGAGAGAGAACTGCAGACGAGACAAAGCACTTGAGAAGAAAAGTAGAAAAGAATAAAGTTAAGAGAGAGAGAGAGAGAGAGAGAGAGAGAGAGAGAGAGAGAGAGAGAGAGAGAGAGAGAGAGAGAGAGATGAGCTTGGAAAGACGAGTAAAGGAAGGCTGGATGGATGTCAGAGAGAGAGAGAGAGAGAGAGAGAGAGAGAGAGAGAGAGAGAGAGAGAGAGAGAGTTAAGAGTGACAGGGAAAATATTTAAATCCCCCAAAATGCGAATGGAAAATAAACTTAGGAGGAAAAGGAAGACTGGAGGAGGGAAAGGAGGTGATGAAAGAGGGGTTGAGGGAAGAGAGGAAGGAAGGAATGGAAGGAAGAGGGAGAGGAAGAGAAGGAAGAGAGAGCGGAAGAGGAAGAGTTAGAATAGAAGAAAGGAAGAAAGAATGGAAGGGAAGGAAAGGGGGTTGAAAAGAGAGGAGAAAATGGGAGTTTGGAAAGGAGGAAAAGGAGAAAAGAAGAGGAAAAAGAGGAAAAGAAAATAAAGGAAAACGGATAAAGAAGAAAAGGAGGAGAAGATGATGAAAGAGGGAGAAAGGAGAGAGAGAAGAAAGAAATTTGAAGAAGAGAAAGAAGGAAGGAAGGAAGGAAGAGAAATAAAGAAGAGAAAGAAAAGAGGGCTTAAGAATGAAGATAAAGAAGAGGAAGAGGAAGGAAAATGAAAAGAGGGGAGGGAAGGAAAGAAGAAAGAGAATTAACGAAGAGGGAGAAGAGGAAGAAGGAAAGAATGAAGGAAGAGGGGAAGGAAAATGAAGAGAGGAGAAGGAAGGAAAGAAGGAAGAGAATTAACGAAGAGGAAGAATGAAGGAAGAGGGGAAGGGAAGAAGAGAAGGAAGGAAGAAGGGAAAAAGAAGAAGAAAAAGGGAAATGAAGAAAAAGAACATAGAAAACGGGATGTGTTGTAACGATGGAAGGTATACTACGAGAGAGAGAGAGAGAGAGAGAGAGAGAGAGAGAGAGAGAGAGAGAGAGAGAGAGAGAGAGAGAGAGAGAGAGAGAGAGAAAGCACTGATATGAAAAGGTAGAAACGAGAAAGATAATTTATGTGAGTATATAAAATAAGAATTATGAGAAGAAGAAGAAGAAGAAAAAGAAGAAGAAGAAGAAGAAGAAGAAGACACAGAACAAAGGAGAGAGAGAGAGGAACATTTGTGAAGATAAAAAAAAAAATAGATATACGAATGCAATAGATTTCAGGATAGAAGAAGGACGAGATAACCTTACCCGAAGATGAAGATGAAGAATGAGAAGGAAAATATGATAAAGGAGGAAGAAGGAAGAAGAGGAAAAATAATGGGATGAGAAAATATGCTTCACAATATCAGAAAATTACCTGAGATTATGGAGAGAGAGAGAGAGAGAGAGAGAGAGAGAGAGAGAGAGAGAGAGAGAGAGAGAGAGAGAGAGAGAGAGGTTCAGAAATCTTTATATAATGCGTTCTGGGAAAAGAGAAAAAAAATGGATTCTTCTTCATTTTATAGTAATGGAAACACACGAAACAGAGCAAAGCAAAACTATATAGAATCCAACACAACACAAAACACTCCTCCTCTTAGTAAACATTAGGGGAGGCGGTGGCTGAATGGATAGCGTGACGGCGCCGCGTTCAGGACGACGCGAGTTCAATCCCCGCCCGGGGCCACCAAGCTGGGATTTTTCAGCCGCCGCCGAGTGGCTTAAAACTACCCACATGCCCATCAGGATCCACCGGGAAGAAGCCTTGGGCCGACCATCAGGATCCACCGGGAAGAAGCCTTGGGCCGACCATCAGGATCCACCGGGAAGAAGCCTTGGGCCGACCATCAGGATCCACCGGGAAGAAGCCTTGGGCCGACCATCAGGATCCACCGAAGAAGCCTTGGGCCGACCATCAGATCCACAGGGAATAAGCCTTGGGCCGACCATCAGGATCCACCGGTAAGAAGCCTTGGGCCGACCATCAGGATCCACCGGGAAGAAGCCTTGGGCCGACCATCAGGATCCACCGGGAAGAAGCCTTGGGCCGACCATCAGGATCCACCGGGAAGAAGCCTTGGGCCGACCATCAGGATCCACCGGGAAGAAGCCTTGGGCCGACCATCAGGATCCACTGAAGAAGCCTTGGGCCGACCATCAGGATCCACCGGGAAGAAGCCTTGGGCCGACCATCAGGATCCACCGGGAAGAAGCCTTGGGCCGACCATCAGGATCCACCGGGAAGAAGCCTTGGGCCGACCATCAGGATCCACCGGGAAGAAGCCTACCGACGCAATAGGCCACGACGTCGCTGCTACACGGTAAAGCCACAAATTTGGCCCGTCGCTGCTACACGATAAAGCCACAAATTTGGCCCGTCGCTGGTACACGGTAAAGCCACAAGCTCGGCTCATCGATGCTACCGGGTTAATTAGAAGCCTTAATTCAAATCACGCCCCACTACAAGACAGACAACGATCTAACATATACATAGTAGTTCCAGAGCCCTTTCGAAATATCAGGACGACTCCCAAAATTGCTGGAAAATTGCAAGAACACAAACATGGAAATAGCACCAACACGCGAGGTAATGAAAAGGGGGGAGGGGGACGAAGGGGAAGGAAGGGGAAGGGAGGGAAGGAAGGGAAAGGGAGGAAGGGGATAGAGGAAATGAGAGGAGGGTTGAACGAGGCAGGAAAAGGGTGGGGAATGAAGAGGGGTTTGGACGAGGCAGGAAGGGGGTATAGGGGTTAGAAAGAAGGGGAGGGGAGAGGGAATGGTTAAAGGGAGAGCTAACTATGGGAAGGGGGTTAGGGGAGAGGGAAAGGGGAAGGTAGGGGGAAGGAAGGGGTGGACGGGGCAGGAATAGGGAGGGGATAGTGAGAAGGGGGGAGGAAGGGAAAGGGGTAAAGGGAAGAGGGATTAGGGGGGTTAGGGGGGGAGGGGGAGAGGCGTGACCGAAATGAATGAACGAGAAACGAGTATGAAGCAAAAAAAAAAAAATCGGAAAATCGTGGCAGCGCACAAAGAAAGAGAAAGGAAGAAAAAGAAGTGAATCCGAAAATATTAAGTGACACGCAACGAGAGAGAGAGAGAGAGAGAGAGAGAGAGAGAGAGAGAGAGAGAGAGAGAGAGAGAGAGAGAGAGAGAGAGAGAGAGGAAACTGTAGACGAGAGAAAGCACTTGATAGAAGAAAAGTAGAAAAGAATAAAGTTGAGAGAGAGAGAGAGAGAGAGAGAGAGAGAGAGAGAGAGAGAGAGAGAGAGAGAGAGAGAGAGAGAGAGAGATTTACATAGATTTACATAGAAATCTACACTAATCAGATGGCTCCAAAACGTTGCATTTCTACTGTAGTTAATATTAAGTTGAAGGAAGTGACGGTCGAGCTTGTTTTTAAAGGAGTCTATCGTGTTCAGAGAGAGAGAGAGAGAGAGAGAGAGAGGGGCGGCTTGAAGACCCCAGCTGCCTCTATTTGTATGTTAATGCCTCGCACGGCGCCTTCTGCAACACCTTCCTCGCGCCTACTTACACGCCCTCATGACCCGCGCCTTCCCGCGCCTTATCGCCAACACTTTTCCCTTGCACTCACCCTTAAGGATGTAATAACAGCCTTCTCGTCCTTCCTGCTTACTGCTTGGAGTGTAATATGGGCGTCTTCTGCTTGTTTAAGGGGTGTTTCTGTTCCTGTTTTCTTTTTGCGTTTTTTTTTTATGTTTTGCGTTTTTTTTTTTTGCGTTTTTCGTTCTTCCTGTTTTTTGTTCTTTGTTCCTCTTCCTGTTTTCCGTTCTCCGTTCTTCCTGTTTTCCACTTTTGTATCCTCCCTTCCTTCCTGTTTTCCACTTTTATATTCTCCCTTCCTTCCTGTTTTCCACTTTTGTATCCTCCCTTCCTTCCTGTTTTCCACTTTTATATTCTCCCTTCCTTCCTGTTTTCCACTTTTATATCCTCCCTTCCTTCCTGTTTTCCACTTTTATATTCTCCCTGCACCTTCACAGCCTCCACTTTTTCCTCAGTCACCCTTAAAAACATCATAACCGCATCTTCTTCCATCCCTCCTGCTTACTGCTTAAAATGTCCCTCTTATACCTGCTTAATGGCCCTTGTTCCCCCTTCACTACACCTTCACGGCTCGCTTTTTATTCACACACCCTAAAAAAAATATAAAAAAAAATAACACCTTCGTCCTTCCCTTCTTACTGTTGAAATGGGTCCACTTCCTCGTCTGTTATCAGCCCGTTTCCTGTTATCATATTTTGTCCTCCGTTACACCTTCACGGCAACAGCTTCTCCTCGGTACTTACCCTAAAAAAAACATCATCCCCTTACTTCCCTCAGTGCAGGTCAGTTCAGTAGCTAGGCGTGGGATAGGCCTAAGCCTTGGCGTTGGCTCCCACTAGGCCGTTTCTTTAGTTGTGCTGGAGTTCCTGTGTTTTTCTGTTAATATATTCTTTTCTTTCTTGTATATATTTAAGTGACCGTTTCTCTCCCTGTTCACCGTTTTCCGTTCACTGTTTGACCTTACCTGACCCAGTTTGACCTTCTTACCGTGTTCCTCTT
>NW_026112017.1:102500-127500 GCF_024679095.1 Eriocheir sinensis
GAAAAAATATGTCTTTTTATTGTGCTATTGCATGACTGTAATTCCAATGCCTACAAACGGCGGTGTGGGGTGTGAGGGAGGGCATGTTGAAGTGATTGATTTAAATTAGTCCGCCTTTCCTCGTTTTCTCTAAATCCCTGTTTCTACATTCTCTTGTTTGGCTCCAAGCAGTGTCACGCATAAACCACGCCTCGGCCGTGTCTCCTCCCACAAACCTGCGCGTGACTTGACTTGGTGTATATAGACTACGGGGCTTTGTGGTGCGGTGGTTAGCACACTCGGCTCACAACCGAGAGAGCCCGGCTTCGATTCCCGGGCGGAGTGGAAAAAAATGGGCGGCTTTTCCGATACCCTACGCCCCTGTCCACCCAGCAGTGAATGGGTACCAGGTATAATCGGGGGTTGTGTCCCGTCTCCTGGGGTCTGTTCCCTCCTCCTATAATTCTTTCCCCTTCGGTCTCTCTCCGGCATATGACCTCCTCCTCCTCTTCAACCTACTTCATCTCCTTTTCTCTCTGTTTCTGTTTCTCTCACCCAAATATACTTTCCTCCCTCTCTCCCTTTCCTCCCTCCTCCTCCTCCTCCTCCTCCCCCCCCCCCGGAGAGGTCGTGGGAATTACGTGCGCCTTGTCAATATTTTGCGTCTGAGTCTCTCGAAGATGCGGGTCATGATTGTCTCTCCTCTCCTCCTCCTCTTCTTCTCCTCTTCTTCTCCTCTTCTTCTCTCGTTCTCCTCCTTCTCACCTCATCCTCTTCCTCTCCTCTTCTTCTCTCGTTCTCCTCCTTCTCACCTCATCCTCTTCCTCTCCTCCTCTCCTCCTCCTCCTCCTCTTCTTCTCTCGTTCTCCTCCTCTCCTCTCCTCCTCTTCCTCTCCTCACCTCCTCCTCCTGCTCCTCCTCCTCTTCTTCTCTCGTTCTCCTCCTCTCCTCCTCTTCCTCTCCTCCTCCTCCTCCTCCCCCTCCTCCTCCTCTCCTCTCTTCTTCCTCCTCCTCCACTCCTCTCCTCTCTCTCTCTCTCTCTCTCTCTCTCTCTCTGTTTTGCTTCTTCTTTGCTTTCTCTCCTCCTCCTCCTCCTCCTCCTCCTCCTCCTCCTCCTCCTGGTGTTGAGTTTTCTCCTTCGTTTAGTGTTTTTTTCTGCTATTTTTTTCCTTTTTTTGCTCGTTTTGGTTCGGGTTTTTTTTCAGCTTTTCTTCTTCTTCTTCTTCTTCTTCTTCTTCTTCTTCTTCTTCTTCCTCTTCTTCTTCTTCTTCTTCTTCTTCTTCTTCTTCTTCTCTCTCTCTCTCTCTCTCTTTTCCCTCCAAATCATTTCCCTTTAATCTTTTTTTTTCCTTTTGAGGTTGTCGGGTTTAAATGCCTTCTTCCTCTCCTCTTTATTTCTCCCATTTATCTCCTTCTTCCTCTTCTTCTTCTTCTTCTTCTTCTTCTTCTTCCTCTTCTTCTTCCTCTTCCTCTTCTTCTTTTTCGTAATTTATTTTTCCCTTATTTCATCCCTTCCTTTCTCTCCTTCCTTCCTTCCTTCCCTCCTTCCTTTCTTCCTTCCCTCCTTCCTTTCTTCCTTCCTTCCTTCCTTCCTTCCTTCCTTCCTTCTTTACTCCCTCGTTTTCCCTCCTTCTTTTCATCCTCTTTCACTGTTTATTTCCTCCTTCACTGCTAACCTTTCCTCCTTCCTTCCTTCCTTCCTTCCTTCTCTTCTTCCCTTAAACATATTTTTCATTTTTTTTTCATTCGCCTCTCTCTCTCTCTCTCTCTCTCTCTCTCTCTCTCTCTTTATAATTCATCTCCCTTCCCTCCTCTTCCCTCCTCTCTGCCTTCATCTTCCTCCTCCTCCTCCTCCTCCTCCTCCTCCTCCTCCTCCTCTTTCCTCCTCTCTGCCTTCATCCTCCTCTTCCTCCTCCTCCTCCTCCTCTTTATCTCTTCTTTTCTCTCTCTGAGGAAACACGAATTTCTGCTTCATATATAATTTCTGTGTGTGTGTGTGTGTGTGTGTGTGTGTGAGTGTGTGTGTGTGTGTGTGTGTGTGTGTGTGTGTGTGTGTGTGTGTGTGTGTGAGTGTGTGGTGGGTAATTAGTTTTCCTCTTCAAGTCCTCTGTTTTGCTGCTTTTTCCTCCTCCTCCTCCTCCTCCTCCACCACCTCCTCCTCCTCCTCTTCCTTTTCTTCTTTGTTAACCTCCTCTTGTTCCACCTTCCTTCCTCCTCTTCCTCTTCTCCTTTCCTTCTCCTCCTCCTCCTCCTGCTCTTCCATTTTGTTCTTCCTCCTCCTCCTCCTCCTCCTCCTCCTCCTCCTCCTCTTTGAGAAGTATTATTGGAAGTATTTTTCCCAGACTTTACTATTGTCATATATCCTTGTACTGGGTCCCATTCTTCTTCTTCTTCTTCTTCTTCTTCTTCTTCTTTTTTTTCTTCTTCTTCTTCTTCTTCTTCTTTTTCTTCTTCTTCTTCTTCTTCTTCTTCTTCATCATCTTTCTCTAACTTCTTCTTCTTCTTCTTTTTCCTCTACTTCTTATCCCTATTCTCATTATACTTTCTCCTCCTCCTCCTCTTCCTCCTCCTCCTCCTCCTCCTCCTCCTCCTCTTCCTCCAGCTTCGAGATACGAGAGGAGGAGGAGGAGGCGGCAGCTTGAGAGAGGAAAGGTCAGGACAAAATCTATATCACCTGTTTATTGCACACTAATTAATGCGTGAGGGTGATGGGGTGATGGGGTGAACATGTATTGATAGTAAGGGGTGTTTAGGGTGATGGGGTGCAGGGGTGTTGGTAAGGGGTGAACTGAAGGGAAGATGTGAGGATTTAAAGATAGATAGGGAAGGAAAGGAGAGAGAGAGAGAGAGAGAGAGAGAGAGAGAGAGAGAGAGAGAGAGAGAGAGAGAGAGAGAGAGAGAGAGAGAGAGAGAAATAAAGAACAAGAAGTAGAAGAAGAAGAAAAAGAAGAAGAAGAAAAAGAAGAAGAAGAAGAAGGGGTGAAGAATTCGGGGTTCTGATAGGGTGAAGGCTCATTTGGGGTGATAGGGTGATTAGATATTGGTGGTAATGGGTGATTAGGGGGGTGCTTAGTTGAGGGAATGGTAGCCGGGGTGAAGGGATTGAATGGTATAAGCTATGATTGGGGTGTAAGGGTGATGGGGTGAAGAAGTAATAGTGTTCAGGGGTGATTAGGGTGACGGGATAGAGTTAGTGGTTCTCATGGGGTGATGGGTGACAGGTTAGTGGGGTGAAGGTTTAATGCTTGTGAAGAGGTGATTGGGGTGAAGTGTAATTGTGTTAGGGGTGATTAAGAGTGAGGATAGGGTGAGGTAACGGTTTTTCTGTTGTGATAGGGATTAGGGTGAAGGCTTAATGGGTCTGTTGGGGTGAAGGGGTGAAGACTGTGATTGGATAGGGTGATTGGATGATGGTATGGTGAGGTAACGGTTTTTCTGGGGTGAGAGGGAATAGGGTGAAGGTTGAATGGGTCTGTTGGGGTGAAGGGGTGAAGACTGATTTGATGGGGTGATTGGATGATGGTAGGGTGAGGTAACGGTTTTTCTGGGGTGAGAGGGAATAGGGTGAAGGTTGAATGGGTCTGTTGGGGTGAAGGGGTGAAGACTGTGATTTGATGGGGTGATTGGATGATGATAGAGTGAGGTAACGGTTTTTCTGGGGTGAGAGGGAATAGGGTGAAGGTTGAATGGGTCTGTTGGGGTGATGGGGTGAAGACTGTGATTTGATGGGGTGATTGAATGATGATAGGGTGAGGTAACGCTTTTTCTGGGGTGAGAGGGAATAGGGTGAAGGTTTAATGGGTCTGTTGGGGTGATAGGGTGAAGACTGTGATTGGATGGGGTGATTGAATGATGATAGAGTGAGGTAACGCTTTTTCTGGGGTGAGAGGGAATAGGGTGAAGGTTTAATGGGTCTGTTGGGGTGATGGGGTGAAGACTGTGATTTGATGGGGTGATTGGATGATGGTATGGTGAGGTAACGGTTTTTCTGGGATGAGAGGGAATAGGGTGAAGGTTTAATGGGTCTGTTGGGGTGATGGGGTGAAGACTGATTTGATGGGGTGATTGTATGATGATAGAGTGAGGTAACGGTTTTTCTGGGGTGAGAGGGAATAGGG
This sequence comes from Eriocheir sinensis, assembly GCF_024679095.1. Lineage (NCBI taxonomy): Eukaryota > Metazoa > Arthropoda > Malacostraca > Decapoda > Varunidae > Eriocheir > Eriocheir sinensis. Next base: position 106,598 of record NW_026112017.1, read on the forward strand.
TGAAGGTTGAATGGGTCTGTTGGGGTGATGGGGTGAAGACTGTGATTTGATGGGGTGATTGTATGATGATAGAGTGAGGTAACGGTTTTTCTGGGGTGAGAGGGAATAGGGTGAAGGTTTAATGGGTCTGTTGGGGTGATGGGGTGAAGACTGTGATTTGATGGGGTGATTGAATGATGATAGGGTGAGGTAACGCTTTTTCTGGGGTGAGAGGGAATAGGGTGATGGTTTAATGGGTCTGTTAGGGTGAAGGGGTGAAGACTGTGATTTGATGGGGTGATTGAATGATGATAGGGTGAGGTAACTGTTTTTCTGGGGTGATAGGGAATAGGGTGATGGTTTAATGGGTCTGTTGGGGTGATGGGGTGAAGACTGTGATTTGATGGGGTGATTGTATGATGATAGGGTGAGGTAACGGTTTTTCTGGGGTGATAGGGAAAGGGGTGAAGGTTTAGTGGGTCTTTTGGGGTGATGGGGTGAAGACTGTGATTTGATGGGGTGATTGCATGATGGAGTTAATACCAATACGTTCTCTGCTTCCTGTCTTTCGCTTTCTTTTCCTGTTATTTTTAGAACTCCTCCTCTTCCTCCTCCTCCTCCTCTTCCTCTTCCTCCTCCTCCTCCTCCTCCTCCTCCTCCTCCTCCTCCTGAAAAGCAGCAGCAACGATTACCCAGATGAAGGTGAAGGAAAAAGTGAAGGATTTCCCAGATTTTGTATTTCTTTTTTCTCCTTTTTTTGTATTTTTTCGAAATATCCTTTTTTTTATGAGTCACGTTTGTCTTCCTTATGTCTTCCTGTCCTCGCGCGTTGCTTCACTCACTTGTCTTCCTCTCCTAGTGTCTGTATATCAAGTTTTTCCTTTGGAGTTTACTGTAAAGCTCTCTGTGTTTACCTCGGGTCTATCCTCCTCCTCCTTCGCCTCCTCCTCCTCCTCTATCCCTTCCCGCGTGGAGGCGTGAGGTAAGGGAGGCGCGGGAGCTTGTGTTAGATTAAGGAAAATGAGAAAAACAATGTGCAGGAAGGCGGGAGGGGGCGGGGGGTTGGCGGGGGGGGGAAGGGGCGGGGAGGTGAAGCTCAGATTTACCGCTGTAGTAAAAATTTGGATGTATGAATTTTGCCGAAACGTGTACGCATCTTTCCGTGTACGTGTTTTTGCTGGCGTACACGTGTGCACCACCGTGACCCCTGTGGTGGATGTGTGCAGGCGTGGTGGTGGCGGGGCGGCAGGCAGCAGCGGGAGGGTATCAGCCATGTTGCCTCTCTTTTTATCTTCTATCGCTATTTTCACGCTGACTGCTCTTCTGAACTCGCTAACTGCATGCCTCCCCCCCTCCCGCGGCCCCGCTGCACACGACTTTCTACTCATGCTCATCTCTATATTGTCCAAACCCCTTATGCAAGAGTTAGCCAGCATCTTCACTCTTTCATCCCTATACTGTCCAAACCCCTTATGCAAGAGTTAACCAGCATCTTCACTCTTTCATCCCTATACTGTCCAAACCCCTTATGCAAGAGTTAACCAGCATCTTCAGTCTTTCATCTCTATACTGTCCAAACCCCTTATGCAAGAGTTAACCAGCATCTTCACTCTTTCATCCCTATACTGTCCAAACCCCTTATGCAAGAGTTAACCAGCATCTTCACTCTTTCATCCCTTTACTGTCCAAACCCCTTATGCAAGAGTTAACCAGCATCTTCACTCTTTCATCCCTATACTGTCCAAACCCCTTATGCAAGAGTTAACCAGCATCTTCACTCTTTCATCCCTCACGCTGGTAAACTCTGGAGCAATCTTCCTTCTTCTGTATTTCCTCCTGCCTACGACTTGAACTCTTTCAAGAGGAGGGTATCAGGACACCTCTCCTCCCAAAATTGACCCCTCCTTCGGCCACCTCTTTGGATTCTTTTTAGGAGCAGCGAGTAGCGGGCTTTCTTTTATTATTGTTTCCTTTTGGTGCCCTTGAGCTGTCTCCTTTGTTGTAAAAAAAAATAAAGGTCAACCAAAAAAAGCATTACACAATCAACCACTCCTCCATTCGCCTTTCCATCGTCCACCAAGATAAAAAAAATAAAAAAAGATACTCAATTCTCACTCACTCTAACAAACAACTTCTTTTTCTTTCGTTGTTCCATCAAGTCAAGTAAAATCACCAAATGAAAAAAAAAATCGGGCATGTCACCGCCGCGCCAGTCGTGTGATATTGGAGGAAATTAATTGGCGAACTTGACTCCTGGGAAATCGGTCCTGCGGGTTGGAAATTTGGGACCAGTGAGAGGCAGCCGAGGAGCGAGGACGCGCGGCGGGTCAGTCGTTCTTTGGCCACCGGTTGGGGAGGTCACGCGCCGCAGACCTCCGCCTCCCACGCCCGTCGCCGCCTAGGTCGTGTGAGCGTCGCCGTGTGTCGTGTGTGTATTCCCGACGCTCCCGATGCGGCGTGTTGCGTTAGTACGAGTGTGCGTGCGGGGAATATAATGCGTATGCCTTTGCGTGTGTGTTTTTTTTTTTTTTTTTTTTTTTTTTTTTTAAAAACAAAGGAGGCAGCTCAAGGGCACAAGAAAAGGAAACTATAAAAAGAATCAAAAGAGGTGGCCGAAAGAGAGGTCGATTTCGGGAGGAGAGATGTGTGTGTGTGTGTGTGTGTGTGTGTGTGTGAATATATATACACACACACACACACACACACACACACACTCACACACACACACACACATATATATACACACACACACACACACACACACACACACACACACACACACACATAAAAACACACATTCTAAAATAACTCCATCTAATTATAGCAAGAGATGAATGATAAAACTGTATCACAATATCATTTGGTCCAATTTTACCTCGAAAACAATTATATGTTATGAACCCGCGGGATTGGAGTCTGCAAGGTGGACTAATTATGCTGGCAGGTAATTCATCACGTGAGAGAGAGAGAGAGAGAGAGAGAGAGAGAGAGAGAGAGAGAGAGAGAGAGAGAGAGAGAGAGAGAGAGAAGCCTGGCCTGGAGTTGTTCATTTCAAAGTTATTTAATATCAAACAAATAAAGAAAACTGAGAGAGAAAGAAAAACAGTCCTGGAAAAAGAAAGGAAGAAGATACCGGAATGAGAGAGAGAGAGAGAGAGAGAGAGAGAGAGAGAGAGAGAGAGAGAGAGAGAGAGAGAGAGAGAGAGAGAGAGAGAGAGAGAGAGAGAGACAGACAGACAGACAGACAGACAGACAGACAGACAGACAGACAGACAGACAGACAGACAGACAGACAGACAGACAGACAGACAGACAGACAGACAGACAGACAGACAGACAGACAGACAGACTACCTAATACACAAATGAAAAACCAAAAACAGACAGAAAAGAGACAGACAGACAAGTAGACAATCAAGCAGAGAGAGAGAGAGAGAGAGAGAGAGAGAGAGAGAGAGAGAGAGAGAGAGAGAGAGAGAGACAGAGGTCAAATTATGCTGGGCTGGCGGGCGTAATACTTCAGAGTTGATCTGGTACAGAGAAGCAAGGAGGGTCTGGGTATTGCTGCCAGGTATAATATAGACCAGGGCTTGTATGGTACTGTATGGTGTATGGTGGCGTAGCGGTATGATGGTGAATAGTGATGAAATTATGGTGATGAGTGTGACCCTAGATGTGATGTTGACGATTTATGGTGACGGTGTTAATGTTCAGGTGACGTGTGAAAAGCGAAAGTGATTGTGATGAACAGTGAATGTGTTTAGACGTTATTGATGATGATGGTGAATATATGGTGATGGGTGGAGTGAAGGGAAGGAAGGGTTGTGTTGGTATTGATGGTGAATTGATTGTGATGATTGTGGTTCAGGGAGGAAATGATTGTGACTTATAGTGAAGAGATTGTGAGGGTTTAAGGAAGGGTTGTGAGTGATTGTGATGGTAAAGATTGTGATGATTATGGTGAAAGAACAGAAGGAAAGATTGTGACTGGTAGGAATGGTGAAAAAGATAGTTTGGTATTGATGGTGTAGTGATTGTGATGCTTGTGGTTCAGGGAGGAAACGATTGTGATATAGTGAAGAGATTGTGAGGGTTTAAGGAAGGGTTGTGAGTGATTGTGATGATTATGATTGTGACTGGTAGGAATAGTGAAAAGATGATGACTGTAATGGAGAAAAATAAGGGCGTTGACTTTTTGGAATAGTGAAAAGATTGTGATTGTTTTAATTTGGAAAGAGAAGCCAGAACTGTGATTGGCATTGATGTTGAAAGGATGGTGACGGTTGTGGTGAAGTAAGGGAAGGACTGACTTGAATGGATGGTGAAGGAATAGTGATTATGGTGAAGGGAGGGAAGGAAGGACTCTGACGGATAGGAATGGTTAAGAAAATGATTGTGATTACAGAAGGAAAGGTTCTAACCGATAATAGTGATAATTGTGATCGTATTTGATGGTGATGGTTATGGTATAGAGAGCATGATTGTGACTGATGGGGGCTTCGTGGTGCAGTGGTTAGCACACTCGGCTCACAATCGGGAGAGCCCGGGTTCGATTCCCGGGCGGAGTGGAAAAACTTGGGCGGCTTTTCCGATACCCTACGCCCCTGTCCACCCAGCAGTGAATGGGTACCAGGTATTAATCGGGGGTTGTGTCCCGTCTCCTGGGGTCTGTTCCCTTCTCCTATGATTCCTTCCCCCTCCTGTGTCTCTCCGGCATATGACCACAGATGTTGCGCCGACTAAACGAAACTTTCCAACTTGTCTGATTGTGACTGATGGTGCGGTGACAGACAGCGGTGGAAGCTAACTGGATCCATATCGTGAGAGAACCGATCACGTTACAAATAGTGGCGCATCGTTATTGTGGAAAGGGAGAGAGAGAGAGAGAAGCGGATGGGGCCCAGAGAGAGAGAGAGAGAGAGAGAGAGAGCGCTGGGTGTGACGGATATGAAAACCGATGGAAACAAACAAACACACAAACATACCTTACAGTTCAATACATTCCCTCTCTATAATCCATCCATCCCTGTGTATTGAGAAGGAACCGAAGAGTGAATGAGCTATACAACACGTCCAAGTGAATATTGAGGCGAAAGGAAAGGAAAGCATTGCAACTAAGGAGAGTCTGAACGCGAAATGGAACTGTCCCAAAGTGAAATGACGGAGACGAGTGAGAGATTAGAAGCGAGTGGGGCAAATCCTAACCTTACCTAACCTAACCTTACCTTACCTTACCTAACCTTACCTTACCTAACCTAACCAAACCAAACCAAACCAAACCAAACCTTACCTTACCTTACCTTACCTTACCTTACTTAACCTTACCATACCTAACCTTACCTTACCTTACCTTACCTTACCTTACCTTACCTTACCTAACCTTACCTTACCTTACCTGACCTAACCTTACCTTACCTAACCAAACCAAACCAAACCTTACCTTACCTTACTTAACCTTACCATACCTTACCTTACCTTACCTAACCTAACCTTACCTTACCTTACCTTACCTAACCTAACCTTACCTTACCTTACCTTACCTTACCTTACCTTACCTAACCTAACCTTACCTTACCTTACCTTACCTTACCTAACCTTACCTTACCTTACCTTACCTTACCTAACCTTACCATACCTAACCTTACCTTACCTTACCTTACCTTACCTTACCTTACCTAACCTTACCTTACCTTACCTAACCTAACCTTACCTTACCTTACCTAACCTAACCTTACCTAACCTTACCTTACCTTACCTTACCTAACCTTACCTAACCTTACCTAACCTAACCTTACTTTACCTAACCTTACTTTACCTTGCCTTACCTTACCAAAGTGAAATGACGGGAAACTAGTGAGAGATTAGAAGCGAGTGAGGCAAATCCGAGCGAGCGAGCGAGTGAGTGAGTGAATTCAGAGTGGAACGGGGCACACATTCGACTGTTCCTGCCACCTCCAACAACAGGTCGAGTAACTCCGGCTTGATTTAATTACCGGTCTTACCTCGGCCACGGCAGGTGCTCGGAAAGTCCTCAGTGTGGGTAGTAATGTGAGACCGAAGTGGTGGTTCTGGGCGGGTTCAGGAGGAGGAGTCTTCGGGTTATGGTGATGGTGGTGGTGGTGGTGTTTTTCCTATCGTTGTTGCTATTAACCCGGTACAGCGACGGGCCAAATTTGTGGCTTTACCGTGTAGCAGCGACGGGCCAAATTTGTGGCTTTACCGTGTAGCAGCGACGGGCCAAATTTGTGGCTTTACCGTGTAGCAGCGACGGGACAAATTTGTGGCTTTACCGTGTAGCAGCGACGGGACAAATTTGTGGCTTTACCGTGTAGCAGCGACGGGCCAAATTTGTGGCTTTACCGTGTAGCAGCGACGGGCCAAATTTGTGGCTTTACCGTGTAGCAGTGACGGGCCAAATTTCTGCCATGATATAAACCCCCAAAAATAGATGATACATAAACTGATCACAAATGCTTTGATATATATTATGAAGTGGTTTGTGTGAGGGATGATTTTTTTTCTCATTTTCTCGCTTGGAGGGACCATTAAGAAACATGATCCCCGCTGCTTCCGGGTTAAAATCACCAGTCGAATTACGGTTTCTTGTTTTCTTCTCGTTTTTCTTCCGTTTTCTTTTTTCCTTGTTTTCTTTCTTTTTCCATTTTAATTTTCATCGTTTTTCTTTCACGTTTTTGTTTTTTTTATATTTTCCTGTTTTTCCTCTTTTTCATTTTGTTTTTTCTTTTCTGCTTCGTCTTTTCCTTCCTTTTCCAGTTCTTCTTCTTCCTCCCTTTATCAAAATCATCACTCATACTCTTCTTCTTCTTCTTCTTCTTCTTCTTCTTTTTCTTCTCTCAGCTAACTCATCCTCCACCTCTTCCTCTTCTTCTTTTTCTACTTCTTCTTCTTCTTCTTCTTTTTCCTCTCTCAGCTAACCCTCTCTACCCCTCCGCCTCCCTCCCTTCCTTTCCTGTCCTGAATGTTGTCCCCGGAAAAGTTGTCTTGGGTCTGACGGGCGTGTGACAACCGACGACAGAGGAGTTCCTTTGTCAATAGCATAAGTTGTTGGGTCATGCCGAGACGTTCTGATCCACTGGTTCTTGCGTAGAGGCTTCAAATAGGGTTTCATTCTCTGTTTTGATGTACGTGTTTTAGTGGGCTGGTGATGGGGGCTGTTCAGAAGGATGGTAGCGTAACTCAGGTACATAAAAAGCTCTTCATATCAAACCTATTTCCATTATTTCAGTGTCCAATACTTCATACTATTCTTTGCTTGTTATGGTCGTGTGTTGAGGGGTGTTTGATGGGTCTGCTTGGGGTGATGGCATTGCAACTCGACATGACAAGCTTCTAACATATTCCAATCCAATATTCCTTGTTATTGTTATTATAAGAAGCATATCAGGCACAGAGAGAGAAATACGGACATTGCAAGTTTGATATTCGTGTGTTAGTGGGTTTGTGATGGGTCTGTTTGGGGTGATGGTATTGGAACTCAGACATTACAAGCTTCTAACAACATATTCCAATCCAATATTCCTCGTTATTGTTATTATGAGAGGCGAATCAGGTAGTCTTGATCGACGTTCGTGTGTTGGTGAAGTTGTGATGGGTCTGCTTGGGGTGATGGAATTGCAACTCGACATGACAAGCTTCTAACATATTCCAATCCAATATTCCTTGTTATTGTTATTATAAGAAGCATATCAGGCACAGAGAGAGAAATACGGACATTGCAAGTTTGACGTTCCTGTGTTAGTGGGTATGTGATGGGTCTGTTTTGGGTGATGGTATTGGAACTCAGATATAACAAGCTCCTTACATCAGACCTTATTACATTGCTCGTTATTATTATTATTATCAAAGGCATATCAGGTAGACAGGGAGGAGTGCAGACACTATAAGCTCCCTCTTCAGCACCCCCCAAACACCTGAAACTCCGTGAAGAAAGAGGAAAGGAAAGTTAAGGAAATAAGAGAGAAGGGGAAGTAAGGGGAATAGAATTAGAATCGATTACATAGCATAAGTCTGATCCTTGTTTTGTGTTTTATGTAAGGTTCCAAAACCCTCGTCCTTGCTTCACTCGGCTTCAAATACTCACCTTAATTTCACTCTATACCGAGGTTTCAATATGTGGGTTTTCTTTTGTGTATTTTCACTGTTTTCGTGTTCAACCGTAAACTTATCCATTACATAGCATTGTTTTGTGTTTTATATAAGGTTCCAAAACCCTCGTTCTTGCTTCACTTGGCTTCACAAACTCACCTTAACTAAACTCTATACCAAGGTTTCAATATGTGGGTTTTCTTTTGTGTATTTTCACTGTTTTCGTGTTCAACCGTAAACTTATCCATTACATAGTTTGTTTTGTGTTTTATATAAGGTTCCAAAACCCTCGTTCTTGCTTCACTTGGCTTTACAAACTCAACTACACTCTATACCAAGGTTTCAATATGTGGGTTTTCTTTTGTGTATTTTTCACTGTTTTCGTGTTCAACCGTAAACTTGCACTGTGGGTTGTGTGTCAGGTGTCAGCGGCAGTGATGGGTTCAATACTGGTTCTCCCCACCTGACAGCTCCTTCGGTAACTGTCTTGGGTCTACGGACAGGGTAAGGACGTGTCATCTCTTGTGGTGGTGATTTTGGTCTATTTGGTCTTCTGTATTTTGTATTTCTGTATTTCTTTCATCTTTGTTTTCTTTTTCCTCCTCTTTTTCTCATTGTTATTTTTTTTTCTTTGTCGTTTTTTTTCTTTTTTTTCATGTTTTTGTTTTCATTTTCGTTTTTCTTTTCCTGTTTTTCTTCTTGGTCGTATTTTTTATTAATTTTGATGTTGTTTTTCTTCTTCATTTTCTCTTTTCTTCTTCCCTTTCTTCTTCTCTTCTTTTTCTTCTTCTTCCTCTTCGTCTTCTTCTTTGTTTTCTCCTTCCTCTTCTTCGGCTTCTTTTTCTTCGTTTTCTCCTTTTTCTTCTTCTTCTTCTTCTTCTTCTTCATCTTCTTCTTCGTTTTCTCCTTCCTCTTCTTCTTCTTCATTTTCTTCTTCTTCGTTAAAAAGAAATACCCTTACTTACATCCCTCGCTCTATAAAAAGAAATACCAGACAGACTGAGAGAGGGGGGAACACACAGCTCTTACCATTGCCGAGGGCTCGTGGGGTTAATGCTTAAAATTCAACTCAACAAGGTTCGTGCTTGGAAAGTTTGAAGGACGCCGCCTGCCTTACTTGTCTGTCGCAAATGGCTCTTGGAAAGAATATAACTGAGACGAAACAGCGCCCATAACCACGAAGCTGCGCCGTGTCAGAGTCTCTTCGTCAGATAGGTTTTTGTAGTATTAGATTATAAGTTGATTTAGGTGATGTAGGCGTGTGTTAGTCCGGAGCCTTCGTGATTTGGCAGACAATTTTTATAGTGAGTAGTGCTAACTGAAATTCTGTGGTTATAAAAAGTTGCAACCCTGGAGTGTGTGTGTGTGAGAGAGAGAGAGAGAGAGAGAGAGAGAGAGAGAGAGAGAGAGAGAGAGAGAGTGCGTGTGTGTGTGTGTACCCGCCACACACACACACACACACACACACACACACACACACACACGAACACTCCTCACCCACTCGGCAGGCGTATCACACATGTTGCTCCTCACACATACATTATCGCTGTGCTATATATCAAAACAGCAACAGCAGCGTGCGGGGGCGGGGCGGGGCGGGGGGAGGGGGGGGGGGAGGATTGCAGAGGGCGTCCGAGCCTACAAAAGCTGACGGATGTGTTTAGCGGGGGCGGGCGCGTGCTGCTGCCCCGCCTCAAAGCGCCGCGGCTCGCCAAAGGGTCACTCGCGAGGCCGCCTCCGTGTCGATCGCTTCCTCTTTAGTGACGCATGAGTCGGCGAGGCGGCGATCACGCACAGCGATTACACGGTGCCTCGCCGCTCTGCTTGTCTCGTTTCCTTGTTGATGATGCCCCCAAAGCACCCCCAAGGAAACCATTAAAGTTTATCATTATTATACTTATTGTTGTTATTATTATGTTGCTGTCAAAGTTATAGGGTTAGCGGTGGCTGAGTGGTAGCGTGCTGGGCCCACATTCGCCGCGGGTTCGAATCCCCACGCTACCACCTGGGGTTTTTCAGTCACCGCCGAGTGGCTTAAAACTACCCACATGCTGTCCTGAAGACCACCCATCAACCCGGACTCTAGAGGAAACCGTCCAAGTGAATCAAGGAGGAGTTCCGGGGGGCAGCAGGAGCCAAGAGAAGATGGCGCCACTATAAACACTTGCCTGCGCCATGACGGGCTGGGAACACCATCCAGGCGCTATAGGCGTACACGTAAAAAAAAGTTCTTTGTTTATATTTATCTTTTCGTCATCCGCCGCCGCTGAAGGACACGCGGGCACGCCTCCGGCCGCTCACAGAAACACGAGCCGGTGACGGATATCCTGACAAGCTGCGGGTGACTTGCTGGAGGTTTTTCTCGCCTGGAAGTGTGCCGCAGATGTGCTCCCCTGCGAGGCCGGCACTGTATCATTAGCGTCGTTGTTATTGCTAGGATTATGTTATCATTTATTAATTTTGATTTATTATTAGTATTGGTATTGTTTATGGCATCGTATATATTCCTGTTGTCGCATTGCATTGTTATTATTGCTAGGATTATGTTATCACTTGTTAGTACTTGTGTTTTTATTATTAGTATTAGTTTAAGAGAAGATGGCGCCACTATAAACACTTGCCTGCGCCATGACGGCCCGGGGTCAAATACCATCCAGGCCCCTCAAGCTAGCAAAAAGATGAATATGAACAAATAATATGATTTTGACAACATAATAATAATAACAATAAGTATAATAATGTTCAGACGTAAAAAAAATAGTATTGTTATTGTTTATATCGTCATAGATATTTCTGTTGTCGATGCTGCCGGGCTGTTAATGATGTATACCATGAAATAACTTTAAGCCCCGGGCGGGAAAAGCTGTGTCGGTGAGCCTAGAGCATGGTTGCCAAATTATCGTACTCAAAACATCGCATTTATCAGTTCCAGGGCCCAAAACTTTCCTACCCACACAGATAACGAAATTCCAGTTAAAGTTCTCGTTAAAAGCATTACTTATTGGCGTTTGTTTGCGATAGCTGTGACTCAGAACAGGAAAATACGATGTGCTGAGTGCCTGAATACGATAATTTGGTAACCCTGGCCTAGAGTTAGAGAGAGAGAGAGAGAGAGAGAGAGAGAGAGAGAGAGAGAGAGAGAGAGAGAGAGAGAGTGAGGAAGGACGCGGAGGATTGCAGAATAGGGCGACAGAATGTGTGTGTGCTTCCAAGATGCAATCGATTCAGTTGCTTCGAGCGGGGCAGTGAGTTTTCATTCGGTATAAGGGGGCTTCATGGTGCAGTGGTTAGCACACTCAGCTCACAACCGAGAGAGCCCGGGTTCGATTCCCAGGCGGAGTGGAAATATTTGAGCGGCTTTTCCGATACCCTACGCCCCTGTCCACCCAGTACAGCAGCGAATGGGTACCAGGTATTAATCGGGGGTTGTGTCCCGTCTCCTGGGGTCTGTTCCCTTCTCCTATAATTCCTTCCCCTTCTGTCTCTCTCCGGCATATGACCACAGATGTTGCGCCGACTAAACGAAACTTTCCAACTTTTCCTTTTCCAATACCCTACGCCCCTGTCCACCCAGCAGTGAATGGGTACCAGGTATTAATCGGGGGTTGTGTCCCGTCTCCTGGGGTCTGTTGCCTTCTCCTATAATTCCTTCCCCTTCTGTCTCTCTCCGGGATATGAACACAGATGTTGCGCCGACTAAACGAAACTTTCCAACTTTTCCTTTTCCAATACCCTACGCCCCTGTCCACCCAGCAGTGAATGGGTACCAGGTATTAATCGGGGGTTGTGTCCCGTCTCCTGGGGTCTGTTGCCTTCTCCTATAATTCCTTCCCCTTCTGTCTCTCTCCGGCATATGACCACAGATGTTGCGCCGACTAAACCAAACTTTCCAACTTTTCCTATAATTCCTTCCCCTTCTGTCTCTCTCCGGCATATGACCACAGATGTTGCGCCGACTAAACCAAACTTTCCAACTTTTCCTATAATTCCTTCCCCTTCTGTCTCTCTCCGGCATATGACCACAGATGTTGCGCCGACTAAACGAAACTTTCCAACTTTTCATTCGGTACAGAAGGAACAAAAGCTTACAGGAAGAACTTAGAAAAGGAAAACCTCAAAATGAATGTATTGAAAAAAGTATTCGATTATAACAGAAAAGCGGAAACGGTTGCTGGAAAACAGAGTAGTGGAAGTGATTTTGATGAAGTATAAATAAAAAATAAAGACAGATACCCTCAGAAGATTGCAGAATGTGATGAAAGCGTGTGTGGGAACGGCAAGGAAGAGAAACATTCGTACAAAACGGACTGGGGGAAAAATGGAGTTGCTTGCAGCGAACGTGTGTATCTACTCTTGGGTACGTTCGCTACACTCCCGATGCAGCAACGTGGCGATCAATGCGTTTCAATAAAATAAAATGGAATAAAAGTAACCAGAGAGTAGACTTGAAGGATTGCAGCTTGTGATGAAAAGAAAAAAATAATAAATAAATAAAATAAAATAATAAATATGATAAAATGAAATACAAATAACAGCTTATGATAAAATAACAATCTTGCATAAATAACACCAGACTCAAATCCTCGCAGCCAACGAAGTGCTGGATATATTTCTTTCTTTTTAACAACCACAAAAATAACAGGAAATTAAAGGTGACAGACAGGTACACTTCAAGGAATGCAGGAAAGGATCAAAATCTCGAGAATAACAAGACGCGGAAATAATCGGTGCAAGTGGACTGGATATTTATATTTTTATTTTTTTATTCTGAACTGGAAATCTCAACTGGAATCTCTTTTTTATGTTTCTCGACCTGGAAGACTTCCCGTGGCTTAACCCGTCCGCTGCGATTGGCACGGATTTCGCCTTCACTGGTAGCCTGGTAACATATGCTCCCAGGTCTTTCTCTGCCTCTGTGGTGGGTAGTGGAGTGTTCCCCATGTGGTATTGGTATGCTGGATATCCCTTCACTGGTAGCCTGGTAACATATGCTCCCAGGTCTTTCTCTGCCTCTGTGGTGGATAGTGGAGTGTTCCCCATGTGGTATTGGTGTGCTGGATATCCCTTCACTGGTAGCCTGGTAACATACACTCCCAGGTCTTTCTCTGCCTCTGTGGTGGATAGTGGAGTGTTTCCCATGTGGTATTGGTATGCTGGATATTCCTTCACTGATATCCTGGTAACACATACTCCCAGGTCTTTCTTTGCCTCTGTGGTGGATAGTGGAGTGTTTCCCATGTGGTATTGGTATGCTGGATATTCCTTCACTGATATCCTGGTAACACATACTCCCAGGTCTTTCTTTGCCTCTGTGGTGGATAGTGGAGTGTTTCCCATGTGGTATTGGTATGCTGGATTTCCCCTCCCAAGATGCATGACCTCATATTTTTCTTCACTGAATTGGAGCAGCCACTCTTTGTTCCACTCCTGTAGCTTGGTGATGTCTTTGGGGGCTTCGTAGTGCAGTGGTTAGCACACTCGGCTCACAACCAAGAGAGCCCGGGTTCGATTCCCAGGCGGAGTGGAAAAATTTGGGCGGCTTTTCCGATACCCTACGCCCCTGTCCACCCAGCAGTGAATGGGTACCAGGTATTAATCGGGGGTTGTTTCCCGTCTCCTGGGGTCTGTTCCCTTCTCCTATAATTCCTTCCCCTTCTCTCTCTCCGGCCGACTAAACGAAACTTTCCAACTTTTTTCCCCCAAAACGGAAACAAAATTCAGACTAGTCACATAACTCTTGCTTAATACTAATACAACATTTAGAACATCTGGCGTGTATCATCATCACCATCAGCATTATACTCTTCCACTCTCCATCAAGCATCTCACGTAACTGACCCCTCTTTCGGCCACCTCTTCGGAGTCTTGACAGGAGCAGCGAGTAGCGGGCTTTTTTTTATATTGTTTCCTTTTTTGTGTGTGTGCCCTTGTGCTGTCTCCTTTGCTGTAAAAAAATATATATATAAAAAAAGCGTCTCCGTCAAGCCGCGTCCGCGTCCGTGTCCGTCCTAATCCTGCTCAGCGTCGTCCGCCGTCCTTGGTCTCGCTTCGTCCGCATGTTCGGAAAGACGAGGCTAATCTTAAGAGGCTCGCCGCTTCGTCTTAAAAATCTGGGTTTTCTCTATAAAGGCGCGTCGCTGTTTCGCTGCATCCCAAACCCTTCCAACATTATTTATTTCACTCGTATTCCTGCTGTGTGAGGGGGCTTCGTGGTGCAGTGGTTAGCACACTCGGCTCACAACCGAGAGAGCCCGGGTTCGATTCCCGGGCGGAGTGGAAAAATTTGGGCGGCTTTTCCGATACCCTACGCCCCTGTCCACCCAGCAGTGAATGGGTACCAGGTATTAATTGGGGGTTGTGTCCCGTCTCCTGGGGTCTGTTCCCTTCTATAATTTCATCCCCTCCTGTCTCTCTCCGGCATATGACCACAGATGTTGTGTCCCGTCTCCTGGGGTCTGTTCCCTTCTCCTATAATGCCTTCCCCTTCTGTCTCTCTCCGGCATATGACCACAGATGTTGTGTCCCGTCTCCTGGGGTCTGTTCCCTTCTCCTATAATTCCTTCCCCTTCTGTCTCTCTCCGGCATATGACCACAGATGTTGCGCCGACTAAACGAAACTTCCTTTTTCCCGCTGTGTGTGTGTGTGTGTGTGCGTGTCAGCCACTCACTCCCTCACCGTCGACCTCTTCACGGATGTCGTTTTGTCTCCTTCCTCCTGCAGTCGTTGTTTACAGTCATCGCCGCCAACGCTCCAGACTTCCCCCACTCCCATAAGGTCGTTTTGGGGTCGTTCCATGTGCGTGTGTAACGGGGGGGGGGGGGGGGGGCTAGGGGGTAGGGGGGAGGGCTTGCCATCACCCTTGCTTCCCCTGCGCAATATCCTCTTGACAAAAGTTGGATAATCTCTCCCATTTGCTTCTTTTCCCAGTGATAAAGATTCGCCCCTTATCGGTGAATGTCTGTGAGAGAGAGAGAACATGGGAATCGTCTCCTCCCCTTCTTCTTCTTAACATCCTCTTCACGACGCGGTCCGCTAATCCGTCTCCTTCGTTTTCTTTTCTCCGGTTAATGTTTCGTCAGTTATCGGTAAATGTGGTGTTAAGTACGTCCA
The DNA here is from genome assembly GCF_024679095.1 of Eriocheir sinensis. Taxonomy (NCBI): domain Eukaryota; kingdom Metazoa; phylum Arthropoda; class Malacostraca; order Decapoda; family Varunidae; genus Eriocheir; species Eriocheir sinensis. The sequence goes on from NW_026112017.1 coordinate 121,793, forward strand.
TCAGGGCACAGCGGTGGAAGGAAGGAAGGAACCCGCGCTGCCAGATGTACGATACTTAACACAAAGTACGAAGTTGTTTTGCAGGCTTATTTTTCATTATTATTATTATTATTATTATTATTATTATTATTATTATTATTATTATTATTATTATTATTATTTCTCTTGAGCTGTTTCCTTTACTGTTAAAAGAATGATAAAAAAAAACTACGAAATTCTTTGTTTAGCGTATGGCAATGACAAAAAGAAGGATTTTTTTTTAGATAAGGTAGGCGGTGGCTGAGTGGTAGCGTGCTGGGCCCACATTCACGGCGCCATGGACAACGTGGGTTCGAATCCCCACGCTACCACCTGGGATTTTTCAGTCACCGCCGAGTGGCTTAAAACTACCCACATGCTGTCCTGAAGACCACCCATCAACCCGGACTCTAGAGGAAACCGTCCAAGTGAATCAAGAAGGAGTTCCGGGGGGCAGCATGAGCCAAGAGAAGATGGCGCCACTATAAACACTTGCCTGCGCCATGACGGGCCCCTCAAGAGAGCCTACTGGCGGTATAGGTGTTCACGTAAATAAATAAATAAAAAAATGCCGCTATTTATTTATGTCGGTGCAATAATTTGGTCATAAACCGATAGATTCAATTACCTCAGTGTGATATTATGGCACTGTAAATCTGGCACCGCTGACTGAAACCCTGACACCCCCACCCCACTCCCTTCCCCTCTTCCCCTCCCCCTCCTCCCCTTTCCCTCGCTTCTTTCCCCCTGCCCCCCCCCCCGCTTCCCTCGTGTCCTCATGTCCCAACCCTTCCCTCTCCGTGTTCCCCTATCTCCCGCCTCCCTTTCCCTCTCGTGCCCCCTACTCCCTCCCCTTCCCCCACCTTTCCCTCTCCGTGTTCCCCTATCCCCACCCTTCCTCTCGTCTCCCCCTACCCCCTCCCCTTCCCCCACCTTTCCCTCTCCGTGTTCCCCTATCCCCACCCTTCCTCTCGTCTCCCCCTACCCCCTCCCCTTCCCCCACCTCTCCCTCTCCGTGCTCCCCTATCCCTCCCCCTTCCTTTCCCTCCCCACACATCTTTCCCTCTCTCCAAGCTCCCTACCTCCCCTCCCTCCCCCAGCTCGTATCCCCATTTTCCTCCCCTTCCCTAGCCCCGTGTTCCTCCCCACCCCTGCCTCGCCCCGGTCCTCCCTGGCTCCAAAAAACAGAGTGGCCGTGTTGCCCCGCCCACGACTGTCGGGAGAAAGAAGCGACGGGAGGGAGAGAAAAGATGGATCAGGACAAGATCCGCGCGGGGAAACGAAGATTGGGGTAAAAAGACGAGTTAATCTGAGCATCTTGGTGGTGGAGGAAGCTGTCAGTCTGGATACGAGAGGAGAAAGACAGCGGAACGAAGAGAGAACGAATATTGAGGTAAAAATACAAGTTAATCTGAGAATCTTGGTAAGAGAAGCGGTTTGTATTGTGACGAATCGAGAAAAGACACCGAAACAAAACTTAACTAGACGAAAAGAGAACGAATATTGAGGTTATAAGACAAGCTGATCTGAGAAACTAGAAAGAAAGTACAAATATTTAGGTGAAAATACGAGTTAATCTGAGAACCTTGGTGAGAGAAGCGGTTAGTTTTGTGACGAATCGAGGAAAGACAACGAAACAAAACTTAACTAGACGAAAAGAGAACGAATATTGAGGTAGAAAGACGAGTTAATCTGAGCATCTTGGAGGAGGAAGAAGTTGTCAGTCTGGTTACGAGAGGAGAAAGACAGCGGAACGAAAAGAGAACGAATATTGAGGTAAAAAGACGAGTTAATCTGAGCATCTTGGTGGAGGAAGAATTAGTCAGTCTGGTTACGAGAGGAGAAAGACAGCGGAACGAAGAGAGAACGAATATTGAGGTAAAAAGACGAGTTAATCTGAGCATCTTGGTGGAGGAAGAATTAGTCAGTCTGGTTACGAGAGGAGAAAGACAGCGGAACGAAAAGAGAACGAATATTGAGGTAAAAATACGAGTTAATCTGAGCATCTTGGTGAGAGAAGCGGTTAGTTTTGTGACGAATCGAGAAAAGACAACGAAACAAAACTTAACTAGACGAAAAGAGAACGAATATTGAGGTTATAAGACAAGCTAATCTGAGAAACTAGAAAGAAAGTACAAATATTTAGGTGAAAATACGAGTTAATCTGAAAATCTTGGTGAGAGAAGCGGTTAGTTTTGTGACGAATCGAGAAAAGACAACGAAACAAAACTTAACTAGACGAAAAGAGAACGAATATTGAGGTTATAAGACAAGCTAATCTGAGAAACTAGAAAGAAAGTACAAATAATTAGGTGAAAAGCCGAGTTAATCTGAGAATCTTGGTGGGAGAAGAATTAGTCAGTCTGGTTACGAGAGGAGAAAGACAGCGGAACGAAGAGAGAACGAATATTGAGGTAGAAAGACCGGGTTAATCTGAGCATCTTGGTGGTGGAGGAAGCTGTCAGTCTGGATACGAGAGGAGAAAGACAGCGGAACGAAAAGAGAACGAATATTGAGGTAGAAAGACCGGGTTAATCTGAGCATCTTGGAGGAGGAAGAATTAGTCAGTCCGGTTACGAGAGGAGAAAGACAGCGGAACGAAGAGAGAACGAATATTGAGGTAGAAAGACCGGGTTAATCTGAGCATCTTGGTGGTGGAGGAAGCTGTCAGTCTGGATACGAGAGGAGAAAGACAGCGGAACGAAAAGAGAACGAATATTGGGGTAGAAAGACCGGGTTAATCTGAGCATCTTGGTGGAGGAAGAATTAGTCAGTCTGGATACGAGAGGAGAAAGACAGCGGAACGAAAAGAGAACGAATATTGGGGTAGAAAGACCGGGTTAATCTGAGCATCTTGGCGGAGGAAGAATTAGTCAGTCCGGTTACGAGAGGAGAAAGACAGCGGAACGAAGAGAGAACGAATATTGAGGTAGAAAGACGAGTTAATCTGAGCATCTTGGCGGAGGAAGAATTAGTCAGTCCGGTTACGAGAGGAGAAAGACAGCGGAACGAAGAGAGAACGAATATTGAGGTAGAAAGACGAGTTAATCTGAGCATCTTGGAGGAGGAAGAATTAGTCAGTCTGGATACGAGAGGAGAAAGACAGCGGAACGAAGAGAGAACGAATATTGAGGTAGAAAGACGAGTTAATCTGAGCATCTTGGCGGAGGAAGAATTAGTCAGTCTGGATACGAGAGGAGAAAGACAGCGGAACGAAGAGAGAACGAATATTGAGGTAGAAAGACGAGTTAATCTGAGCATCTTGGAGGAGGAAGAATTAGTCAGTCTGGATACGAGAGGAGAAAGACAGCGGAACGAAGAGAGAACGAATATTGAGGTAGAAAGACGAGTTAATCTGAGCATCTTGGAGGAGGAAGAATTAGTCAGTCAGGTTACGAGAGGAGAAAGACAGCGGAACGAAGAGAGAACGAATATTGAGGTAGAAAGACCGGGTTAATCTGAGCATCTTGGTGGAGGAAGAATTAGTCAGTCTGGATACGAGAGGAGAAAGACAGCGGAACGAAAAGAGAACGAATATTGAGGTAGAAAGACCGGGTTAATCTGAGCATCTTGGTGGAGGAAGAATTAGTCAGTCCGGTTACGAGAGGAGAAAGACAGCGGAACGAAAAGAGAACGAATATTGAGGTAAAAAGACGAGTTAATCTGAGCATCTTGGAGGAGGAAGAATTAGTCAGTCTGGTTACGAGAGGAGAAAGACAGCGGAACGAAGAGAGAACGAATATTGAGGTAGAAAGACCGGGTTAATCTGAGCATCTTGACGGAGGAATAATTAGTCAGTCTGGTTACGAGAGGAGAAAGACAGCGGAACGAAGAGAGAACGAATATTGAGGTAGAAAGACCGGGTTAATCTGAGCATCTTGGTGGAGGAAGAATTAGTCAGTCTGGATACGAGAGGAGAAAGACAGCGGAACGAAAAGAGAACGAATATTGAGGTAGAAAGACCGGGTTAATCTGAGCATCTTGGTGGAGGAAGAATTAGTCAGTCCGGTTACGAGAGGAGAAAGACAGCGGAACGAAAAGAGAACGAATATTGAGGTAAAAAGACGAGTTAATCTGAGCATCTTGGAGGAGGAAGAATTAGTCAGTCAGGTTACGAGAGGAGAAAGACAGCGGAACGAAGAGAGAACGAATATTGAGGTGAAAAGACCGGGTTAATCTGAGCATCTTGGTGGAGGAGGAAGCTGTCAGTCTGGTTACGAGAGGAGAAAGACAGCGGAACGAAGAGAGAACGAATATTGAGGTAAAAATACAAGTTAATCTGAGCATCTTGGTGGAGGAAGAATTAGTCAGTCTGGTTACGAGAGGAGAAAGACAGCGGAACGAAAAGAGAACGAATATTGAGATAAAAAGACGAGTTAATCTGAGCATCTTGGTGAGAGAAGCGAATAATAATATCAAGCATTGTAGATATCCATTCACGATATTAGAATCCCTTATATACTCGCATCACAATACAACTCTGGTTTCCCTTCAAAACGCATAAATCTTTCGCCTTTTACAATACTACATCACAATCTCACATGGAAGAAATAGATCCTTATGGTTAAGAATGAAAACTAACTGCTGTGAATCAATTTTGCAAACGCCTACACTTCAGAAATCTTAAATGCGTAAAAGAATACATTAGGAAAACAGAGGAAAAAAGTGGTATTGTTAAGATGAGCAGAATGGTAGTGGCGAAGTGGTGGAAATTGTGGTGATGCCTCTGTGGTGGTGGTTGTGGTGGTGGGTAAGGGATGGACAGGGTGATTGTGGAGTGGTGGGGGTGATAGTGTAGCTTGTGGGAGGGGTATGGTGATAGTGGTGGGGGCTTGTGTGGTAGGTAATGGTGTTCATGACTTATGGGATAGACAAGGGAAGTGGTGGTGGTGGGGGAGCCTATGGGAGGGGCGGTGTGATGGGAGGGGGTGATGGTGGAGGTGACCGGGAGTGGCAGAGTGTTATAGAGGTGGTGATTTAGTCTATGGGATGGGGTAGCGTGACGGGTGGTGGTGGTCGCGTCGGCTGAGTTATGGGCCAATCAGCAGCGAGGAAGGGCTCCGTGTCATGTGGAGTGTGTGACCTCCGTTTTCTTTGCCCTTCCCTCTTCATGTTGTGGTGTGTTCTCTTCTCCATTCTCTGGGGGGCTTCGTGGTGCAGTGGTTAGCACACTCGACTCACAACCGAGAGAGCCTGGGTTCGATTCCCGGGCGGAGTGGAAAAATTTGAGCGGCTTTTCCGATACCCTACGCCCCTGTCCACCCAGCAGTGAATGGGTACCAGGTATTAATCGGGGGTTGTGTCCCGTCTCCTGGGGTCTGTTCCCTTCTCCTATAATTCCTTCCCCTTCTGTCTCTCTCCGGCATATGACCACAGATGTTGCGCCGACTAAACGAAACTTTCCAAACTGTCCTTTTCCGATACCCTACGCCCCTGTCCACCCAGCAGTGAATGGGTACCAGGTATTAATCGGGGGTTGTGTCCCGTCTCCTGGGGTCTGTTCCCTTCTCCTATAATTCATTCCCCTTCTGTCTCTCTCCGGCATATGACCACAGATGTTGCGCCGACTAAACGAAACTTTCCAAACTTTCCTTTTCCGATACCCTACGCCCCTGTCCACCCAGCAGTGAAAGGGTACCAGGTATTAATCGGGGGTTGTGTCCCGTCTCCTGGGGTCTGTTACCTTCTCC
>NW_026112017.1:135000-137500 GCF_024679095.1 Eriocheir sinensis
CTCTCTCCTCCTCCTCCTCCTCCTCCTCCTCCTCCTCCTCCTCCTCCTCAATCTCCTCCCTCTTCCCGACTCCTTCCTTTTCCTCTTCTTCTTACTCCTCTTCCTCTTCCTTCTGCTATTGTTTCTTCTCCTTTCCTGCTCCTGTTCTTCTCTTCCTCCTCCTCCTCCTCCTCTTCCTTCGTCTTTGCTGTCCTTCATCTTCCACCTTTGATTAGATAGTTAGTGTAGCTTGTCACAAACAGCCTTATAGGGACCATCATGTCTGCTGTTGTTTGTTCTTCCTTTGTGTTCCTCCTCCTCCTCCTCCTCCTCCTGAAGTGCGTGTGTCAGCGTCATTGGACGGTAATGAGGGTATTGGTGTTTATCTTATGCTCGCTGCGGGGCTCACAGTGTTTCATTATGCTCATGTCCGGGCCGAGGAGAGTTGATATGCTTCTGCAAGGGCCGGGGTGCGCTATTACGCTCGCTCACGGGTCGCTGATGTCTCGTTATCCTCCTGTTCCTGTGCGTCACTAGGCTTCATCGGGGCCTGGCGTGACATTATACTTGTTGCGGGGCCCCCCTGTGTACTATCCTCACTCCGGGGCCCAATGTGAGGTGTAATGCTTGTTCTGGGGCTCCGGTGTTTTGGTATGCTTGTTGAGGGGCTCTGGAGGGTAAATATGCTGGTTCCGGGGCCCTGATGTGGTAATATGCTCGGTGAGGGGCCCTGGTGTGTTGGTGTGCTCGGTGAGGGGCCCTGGTGTGTTGGTGTGCTCAATCAAGGGCCCTAGTGTGTTGGTGTGCTCGCTGAGGGACCCTGGTGTGTTTGTGTGCTCGTTCAAGGCCCCTGGTGTGTTGGTGTGCTCAATCAAGGGCCCTAGTGTGTTGGTGTGCTCGCTGAGGGACCCTGGTGTGTTGGTGTGCTCGCTGAGGGGCCCTGGTGTGTTGGTGTGCTCGTTCAAAGCCCCTGATGTGTTGGTATTCTTTGTTTTAAATTTCCGTCTAACTAAATTTGGAGAGAGAGAGAGAGAGAGAGAGAGAGAGAGAGAGAGAGAGAGAGAGAGAGAGAGAGAGAGAGTCTATACACACACGCACACACACACACACACACACACACACACACACACACACGCGCGCGCACACCTCGTCTTTAACTCGGCCGTGGGCTAAATACTTGATCAGGCAGGTGGCCGAATCTTGCCCCGGCCTAGTTCTAGTGATCTCTGCTGTCCTGTCTCTCTCTCTCTCTCTCTCTCTCTCTCTCTCTCTCTCTCTCTCTCTCTCTCTCTCTCTCTCTCTGACACACACACACACACATACACACAGATAGATCGATAGATATTGATAGATAGATAGTATTCTCTCTCTCTCTCTCTCTCTCTCTCTCTCTCTCTCTCTCTCTCTCTCTCTCTCTCTCTCTCTTATGTGTTTTTTTTCTTCTCATTCAAGACGCAGAAGCCGTTTAAAAATATCATTGGCATCATGAAATTGTACTTGGATATCTGAGCAATTTCCACGAGAGGGTTTTCAGACAGGCGTACAGAGGTGACGATATGTTTGAGACTACGGGGCCAGCTCTGCGATTTTGTTTTTCCTATATACCTAGTCTGCCTTAACCCGGTAGCAGCGACGGACCAAATTTGTGGCTTTACCGTGTACCAGCGACGGGCCAAATTTGTGGCTTTACCGTGTACCAGCGACGGGCCAAATTTGTGGCTTTACCGTGTACCAGCGACGGGCCAAATTTGTGGCTTTACCATGTACCAGCGACGGGCCAAATTTGTGGCTTTACCGTGTACCAGCGACGGGGCAAATTTGTGGCTTTACCGTGTAGCAGCGACGGACCAAATTTGTGGCTTTAGCGTGTAGCAGCGACGGGCCAAATTTGTGGCTTTACCGTGTAGCAGCGACGGGCCAAATTTGTGGCTTTACCGTGTAGCAGCGACGGGACAAATTTGTGGCTTTACCGTGTAGCAGCGACGGGACAAATTTGTGGCTTTACCATGTAGCAGCGACGGGCCAAATTTGTGGCTTTACCGTGTACCAGCGACGGGCCAAATTTGTGGCTTTACCGTGTAGCAGCGACGGGCCAAATTTGTGGCTTTACCGTGTACCAGCGACGGGCCAAATTTGTGGCTTTACCGTGTACCAGCGACGGGCCAAATTTGTGGCTTTACCGTGTAGCAGCGACGGGCCAAATTTGTGGCTTTACCGTGTAGCAGCGACGGGCCAAATTTGTGGCTTTACCGTGTAGCAGCGACGGGCCAAATTTGTGGCTTTACCGTGTACCAGCGACGGCCAAATTTGTGGCTTTACCGTGTAGCAGCGACGGGCCAAATTTGTGGCTTTACCGTGTACCAGCGACGGGCCAAATTTGTGGCTTTACCGTAGCAGCGACGGGCCAAATGTGTGGCTTTACCGTGTACCAGCGACGGGCCAAATTTGTGGCTTTACCGTGTAGCAGCGACGGGCCAAATTTGTGGCTTTACCGTGTAGCAGCGACGGGCCAAATTTGTGC
>NW_026112017.1:140000-177500 GCF_024679095.1 Eriocheir sinensis
ACAATTGAAAGAAGAAACCAGAAAAGAACCAAAGAAAAAACCAGGAAAAAAAAAAAAAAAAAAAAAGAAAAAATCACAAACACAAACAACACACAATAATAACAACAACAACAACAACAACAACAACAACAACAACATCATTTAAGTAGCAAAAAAAAAAACATTAGTTAAGAAAATAAAATAAGGAAGGAAAAGCCTGAAAAAAAAACAAAGAGGAATATACAAAAAAAAAAATACGAAACAAAAAACAACAACAACAGCAGAAAGTCGTACCATAGGGGGAGTGGGGGGAGAGAGGGGTGAAAGGGGTGTCGCTCTGGGGGTGAGGAGGAGGAGGAGGGGCAAGGGGGGTGTAGTGGGGAGATTACAAAAAAAAAAACAACGAAAACAACAGCAATGAGAGCAGCAGAAAGTCGTACCATGGGGGAGGGGGTGAAAGGGGTGGTGAGGGGTGTCGCTCTGGGGGTGAGGAGGAGGAGGAGGGGCAAGGGGGGTGTAGTGGGGAGATTACAAAACAAAAAACAACGAAAACAACAGCAATGAGAGCAGCAGAAAGTCGTACCATGGGGGAGGGTGAGAAGGGGTAGGAAAGGGGTGGTGAGGGGTGTCGCAATGGGGGGTGTAGGGGGAGGGGGGAATGTTGTCAGGAGAAGTGGAGTTTTGAGCACCAGAAATAAAATGAAAATAAAGGTTCCCCAATTTTCCCCTCAGTACAAACTTCACCCATTCTCCACAACGCATGGGGGCTCCGTGGTGCAGTGGTTAGCACACTCGGCTCACAACCCAGAGAGCCCAGGTTCGATTCCCGGGCGGGGTGGAACAATTTGGGCGGCTTTTCCGATACCCTACGCCCCTGTCCACCCAGCAGTGAATGGGTACCAGGTATTAATCGGGGGTTGTGTCCCGTCTCCTGGGGTCTGTTCCCTTCTCCTATAATTCCTTCCCCTTCTGTCTCTCTCCGGCATATGACCACAGATGTTGCGCCGACTAAACGAAACTTTCCAACTTTTCCTTTTCCGATACCCTACGCCCCTGTCCACCCAGCAGTGAATGGGTACCAGGTATTAATCGGGGGTTGTGTCCCGTCTCATGGGGTCTGTTCCATTCTCCTATAATTCCTTCCCGTTCTGTCTCTCTCCGGCATATGACCACAGATGTTGCGCCGACTAAACCAAACTTTCCAACTTTTCCTATAATTTCTTCCACTTCTGTCTCTCTCCAGCATATGACCACAGATGTTGCGCCGACTAAACGAAACTTTCTTTTCCTTAACGCATCGTGCCAAAAAAGTCATATAATTGTTAAAGTTTTTGACCCAAATAGCATCAGATTACTCTCCTATATTTCTTTCTCTCATGACCAACTCTCGACCGTGGACTTGACTCTCTCTCTCTCTCTCTCTCTCTCTCTCTCTCTCTCTCTCTCTCTCTCTCTCTCTCTCTCTCTCTCTCTCTCTCTCTCTCTCTCTCTCTCTCTCTCTCTCTCAACACTGGATTTTTCTTCTATTTCTTCTTTTTCTTCTTCTCTCTCTCTATCTATCTATCTATCCATCTATTAATCCTGTGTGTGTGTGTGTGTGTGTGTGTGTGTGTGTGTGTGTGTGTGTGTGTGTGTGTGTGTGTGTACCCGTCGACGTAATCCACTCTGCACCTTCAAATCCCTTATTCTCCCCCCCCCCACCCACCACACACACACACACACACACACACACACACACACACACACACACACACACACACACACACACCTTCCCATTCTCTCACCCGTACATATAAGCCTTTCACGAGTCTCTGGGAACCACGTCTTTTCCATTAGCTAGACACCTTCGTTTCGACTTTATAGCGAACCTCGGCTTTTCGTCATTTTCCCAAACCTTCTAATTTGCCTCCTTACACCAGCAGCAGGGAGGTACTTCTTACTTAATGGTGGTACCTTCAGACGCTGCCGCCTTTCTGATCAAATATATATTCACCAAGGTTAAAATTGGAATCAGTCGCGTCCTAATGTGAGTGTTTTTAGGTTCACGGCGCAGAGGAATGAGCCAGCCACGAGAAGGGTCATAAAACTACCTCTGTAAACGCTTAAAACTCCTAAGAAAGACTCAAAAATAGGGCAAAAAGTGAGATCGATGGTGTTTTAATGAGTGTTTCTATAGGTTCAAGGCACAGAGAAATGATCAGACTACCAGAAGGGTCATAAAACTACCTCTGTAAACGCTTAAAACTCCTAAGAAAGACTCAAAAATAGGCCGAAAATGAGGTCAATGGAGTTTTAATGAGTGTTTGTATAGGTTCATGGCTCAGAGGAATGATCAGACTACCAGAAGGGTCATAAAACTACCTCTGTAAACGCTTAAAACTCCTACGAAAGACTCAAAAATAGGCAAAAAGTGAGATCGATGGTGTTTTAATGAGTGTTTTTATAGGTTCATGGCTCAGAGGAATGATCAGACTACCGGAAGGGTCATAAAACTACCTCTGTAAACGCTTAAAACTCCTACGAAGGACTCAAAAATAGGTCGAAAATGAGGTCAATGGAGTTTTAATGAGTGTTTCTATAGGTTCATGGCACAGAGGAATGATCAGACTACCAGAAGGGTCATAAAACTACCTCTGTAAACGCTTAAAACTCCTACGAAAGACTCAAAAAACAGGCAAAAAATGAGATCAGTGGAATTTTAATGAGTGTTTCTATAGGTTCATGGCTCAGAGGAATGATCAGACTACCAGAAGGGTCATAAAACTACCTCTGTAAACGCTTAAAACTCCTACGAAAGACTCAAAAAATAGGGCAAAAAGTGAGATCGATGGTGTTTTAATGAGTGTTTCTATAGGTTCAAGGCTCAAAGGTGTTATCAGACTACCAGAAGGGTCATAAAACTACCTCTGTAAACGCTTAAAACTCCTACGAAAGACTCAAAAATAGGCAAAAAATGAGATCAGTGGAGTTTTAATGAGAAGACTCAAAAATAGGAAAAAAAGTGATCGATTTTAATGAGTGTTTTTATAGGTTCATGGCACAGAGGAATGACCAAATTACCTGGTCTTAAAACTACCTCTGCAAATGCCCCTCCAAAAAACTCCTACGAGAGCCTTGTCGAATGTATGTAGGCTACAGGAGCTCCAAATTGTGTTAGAATACGTTAGTTAGAGACACACAAAAATTCGTTCGTTCAAAAGAGTGTGGGTGACTGTAAAGACCTTCCTCTTGACGTACTAATGAAAAAGTGAAAAGATTAAGGAGTGTGTGTGTGTGTGTGTGTGTGTGTGTGTGTGTGTGTGTGTGAGAGAGAGAGTGTTTGAAAAGTTATTCAGGAGACAGTCTTGAGGGAGGGAGGAGGGAGGCTGGAAGGAGAGGGAGGAGGGAGGGAGGAGGAGAGGTCTCTTGAGGGTAGGGAATGTTGATAACTGTCAGAGAGAGAGAGAGAGAGAGAGAGAGAGAGAGAGAGAGAGAGAGAGAGAGAGAGAGAGAGAGAACAAGTTAAGGGCAAAGCTAATTTAGATCGCGAGTTTGGGTTCGCTGTTTCGCAAGTCAAATTTTCTTCTTCTTTTCTTCTTTTTCTTCATCTTTTTTTTTCTTCTTCTTCTTCTTCATTTCCTCGTTTTTTTTGTTTTTGTTTCGATTTTCTTCTTTTTCTCCTTTTTTCTTTTTGTTTTTTGTCTTGTTGTTTTGTTATCAGAATCATCTTTTTCTTTTTCCTTCAAATTTCTTTTATTATTATTTTTCACTTTTTCTTCTAATCATCATCATCATCATTATCATCATCGGGTGGTGATGGTGGTGGTGGTGATGGTGGTGGTGGTGGTGGTGATGTTGGTGGTGATGTTGGTGGTGGTGATGTTGGTGGTGATGTTGGTGGTGGTGATGTTGGTGGTGATGTTGGTGGTGGTGATGTTGGTGGTGATGTTGTTGTTGTTGGTGGTGGTGGTGATGTTGGTGGTGATGTTGGTGGTGATGGTGGTTGTTTGGTGTTAGTGTGTCTTCTGCTGCTCATAATCTACCTCCTCCTCCTCCTCCTCCTCTTCCTCCTCCTCCTCCTCCTTCTTTTCAATATCTTCCTTCCTTTCATGTTAATTAAGATCGTTACCAATTCTATTTTTTTTTTTGGTTATATATATATTTAAATTACCCATCATCATCATTCTAATAATAATAATAATAATAATAATAATAATAATAATAACAACAACCATTATATAATTTCGGAGGATATTAATAGACATCCCTTACGTATTGAGTAATGATGTAATGGAGGAGGAGGAGGAGGAGGAGGAGGAGGAGGAGGAGGAGGAAGAGGAAATAAATGAAAACGGATGAGGAGGAAGAGTAGCAGAAGAGGAGGAGGAGGAGGAGGAGGAACATTAGCAAGAACACGAAGAGGAGGAGGAAGAGATGGAGGAGAAAGAGGAGACAAGTGAAAGAGAGGAGGAGGAGGAGGAGGAGGAGGAGGAGGAACATTAGCAAGACCACGAAGAGGAGGAGGAAGAGATGGAGGAGAAAGAGGAGACAAGTGAAAGAGAGGAGGAGGAGGAGGAGGAGGAGGAGGAGGAAGAGGAACATTAGCAAGAACACGAAGAGGAGGAGGAAGAGTTGGAGGAGAAAGAGGAGACAAGTGAAAGAGAGGAGGAGGAGGAGGAGGAGGAGGAGGAGGAGATGAGTAAAAGAAGACGAAGATAAAATTAGGGAAGAAGAGGAAATGATTGGAAAAAAAGAGAAGAAGAAAATGAGGTCAATGAAGAAGTTAAAAGAGGAAGAGGAGGAGGAGGAGGAAGAAGAGGAAGAGGAGAAGTAAGAAGAGTACCAGGAGGAGGAGGAGGAGGAGGAGGAGGAGGAGGAGGAAAGTCTTTAATCTACCATTTTCCGAAAATTAATTTGTGTCCGGGAGTTCCTTCTCTCTCTCTCTCTCTCTCTCTCTCTCTCTCTCTCTCTCTCTCTCTCTCTCTCTCTCTCTCTCTCTCTCTCTCTCTCTCTCTCTCTCTCTCTCTCTCTCTCTCTCTCCTTCCCTCTCGGCTTCCTCCTTCCCCCTCTTCTTCTTCTTCTTCTTTTTCTTCTTCTTCTTCCCTTCACTTCTCTCTCTCTCTCTCTCTCTCTCTCTCTCTCTCTCTCTCTCTCTCTCTCTCTCTCTCTCTCTCTCTCTCTCTCTCTCTCTCTCTCTCTCTCGTTTTATTTACTTTTCTTTCTTTCTCTTTTTTTTTTCATATAAACTTCTTTAACTAACTTCTTTCCTCCCTTATCTTCCTTTCTTTCCTCCCTTCCCTTCCTTTCTTTCCTCTCCTTTCCTTTCTTCCTCTTTTTTTGATTTTCTTTTCTATCTGTCTTTCTTTTCTTCTTCGTCTACCTCCTTCACCTGCTGTCTTCCTTCCTCTCTTCTAATACTCCTTTCAATCTCTTCTTCATTTCTTCATCTTCAACCTCCTCTACTTCCTCCTCGTCCTCAACCTCCTCCTCCTCCTCCTTCTAATGCAAGCCCGCTAACGAATTTCCTTTGGTGAGTGTTTATGAAAGCAGGAGAGAGGAGCTGAAGAGGTAGGGAGGTGAGGAGGAGGTCAGAGAGGAAGACGGAGGAGTAGGAAGATGAAGAGAAGGTGAGGTTTAAGGGAGAGAGGGAAGAAGGGAAGGAAGAGGAGGAGTAAGGAGATTGAGAGAGAGAATAGGTCTTGTGATAGTAGTATAAAGAGAGAGAGAGAGAGAGAGAGAGAGAGAGAGAGAGAGAGAGAGAGAGAGAGAGAGAGAGAGATTCACCCTTCTCGCTGTATGGGTGCATAAATCACTAGTGTGTTTGCTCTCTCTCTCTCTCTCTCTCTCTCTCTCTCTCTCTCTCTCTCTCTCTCTCTCTCTCTCTCTCTCTCTCTCTCTCTCTCTCTCTCTCTATCTATCTATCTTTATCTATCTCTCTCTCTCTCTCTCTCTCTCTCTCTCTCTCTCTCTCTCTCTCTCTCTCTCTCTCTCTCTCTCTCTCTCTCTCTCTCTCTCTCTCTCTCTCTCTCTCTCTCTCTCTCTATCTATCTGTCTGTCTCTTCCTCTCTCCTCTGATCCTTTCTCTCTATTCTTGCAAAGGAAATGTTCGCTAACCCTTCCGTAGCTACCCAAGGGAACACAAATTATGAGACGGAGAGGAAACGAAACTGGTACTGGAATTCTGACAACGGTTCAGTTTCACACCTCATCTCAGTTTGGGGGCATCGTGGTGCAGTGGTTAGCACACTCGGCTCACAACCAAGAGAGCCCGGGTTCGATTCCCGGGCGGAGTGGAAAAATTTGGGCGGCTTTTCCGATACCCTACGCCCCTGTCCACCCGGCAGTGAATGGGTACCAGGTATTAATCGGGGTTGTGTCCCGTCTCCTGGGGTCTGTTCCCTTCTCCTATAATTCCTTCCCCTTCTGTCTCTCTCCGGCATATGACCACAGATGTTGCGCCGACTAAACGAAACTTTCCAACTTTCCTTTCATCTCAGTTTCACATAAGAGCGTTTTGTTGCCTCTGAATGGTTAAAATGACCAGGCAGAGCTTGCTTGTAAATATATATGTACCTATGGGTTAAAAATGACCTGACCTAACATGACCTAACCTAACATGACCTAAATTAAAATGGCCTAATCTAACATGACCTAACCTAAAATGACCTAATCTAACATGACTTAACCTAACATGACCTAACTTAACATGACCTAACGTAACACCTAACTTAACATGACCTAATCTAACATGACCTAACCTAAAATGACCTAACCTAACATGACCTAACCTAACATGTCCTAACTTAACATGACCTAACTTAACATGACCTAACCTAACCTAACCTAACATGACCTAACCTAACATGACCTAACCTAACCTAACCTAAGTAAAAGCATGGTGAAGGCCCCTATTGTTTCCTCCCTGTTTTGCCCGCCAGCCTCTGATTGACGTATCGAGGTATGCAATGATCGCCCTGTTCCTGTTTGCATTGAGCGGTGCATTTGGCTCCTCGCTGATTGGCATATAGATTGAGATGTGACCTTGGCTACATAACTATTGGACACATGCACACATATACACATACCATCCACCCCTCCTCCACTCACTCACTCACTCACTCACACGCCGTAGGAATGGAGTTATCACTATCATAATGACAACATAATCACATTGACAGGTGGATGTACAGCAAAGGTAGGCGAGGAAAATGAACACGGAAAAGTGGAGAGATAACTCGTGACGGAAATTATTATGAGGTGAATTGAAATGTGAAACGGAAATTAAAGGAGAAAATATATAGAGAGAGTTGGATTGTTAGTTAAGAGGTACAGCGAATTTGAAAACACCAAAGACTGCTTATAAAATGAAAACCTCGAATTAAAACCAAGAGGGAAAAACAGAGAAAAAACACCTTAGAGGAACTACAAGATTGATGAAATATAAGAAAGAAAATACAAGGAAATAAAAAAAAACGAAAATAGCAAATATGAAAATTGGAAGAAATGACGATTGATCAAAACCACAAGAATGATGAAATATAAGGAAAATAAATAAGAAATAAAAACTAAACTGGAAATAATATACGAGATACGAAGAAAAATATAGGAAAATGACAATCTGCAAGGACAGCAAAAGGAGTGAGGAAATAAAAGGAAAAATAGCGAATTGTGAAGATAAAAACTCACAATACGAAAAATGTAAATGAAAAATGACTACATGAAACACAAGAAAAAAGAAATTCGACAAAAAACAAAGGAAAAAAAAACTCAAAGCAGAAAACGATACACACAAAAATGACTACATGAAACACAAGAAAAAGGAAATTCGACAAAAAACAAAGGAAAAAAACACTCAAAGCAGAAAACGACACACATAAAAATGACTGAATGAAACACAAGAAAAAGGAAATTCGACGAAAAACAAAGGAAAAAACACTCAAAGCAGAAAACGACACACACAAAAATGACTGAATGAAACAAGAAAAAGGAAATTCGACGAAAAACAAAGGAAAAAAACACTCAAAGCAGAAAACGACGCACACAAAAATGACTACATGAAACACAAGAAAAAGGAAATTCGACAAAAAACAAAGGAAAAAAAACTCAAACCGGAAAACGACGCACACAAAAATGACTACATGAAACACAAGAAAAAGGAAATTCGACAAAAAACAAAGGAAAAAAAAACTCAAAGCAGAAAACGACAAACACAAAAATGACTAAATGAAACACAAGAAAAAGGAAATTCGACAAAAAACAAAGTAAAAAAAACACTCAAAGCAGAAAACGGCACACACAAAAATGACTACATGAAACACAAGAAAAAGGAAATTCGACAAAAAACAAAGGAAAAAAACACTCAAAGCAGAAAACGATACACTCAAAAATGACTACATGAAACACAAGAAAAAGGAAATTCGACGAAAAACAAAGGAAAAAAACACTCAAAGCAGAAAACGACAAACAAAAAAATGACTGAATGAAACACAAGAAAAAGGAAATTCGACAAAAAACAAAGGAAAAAAACACTCAAAGCAGAAAACGACAAACACAAAAAAATAAGTAATGCTGAAATTTGTGCCGTTAGAAAAAAAGAACATTTGAATGAGTAAAAATGTTAAGTGAAGGGAAAACAAAATTAAGTGAAAAGTGAAATAAATGATATCACAGACTGGAAGAACTACGAGATGATGGCACAGAAAAATCATTAATGGCGTGAAAATAGACATAAAACACTAAAAAAACGAAAAACAAATGACAATCTAGCTACTTTGAAGACATTTCAGTATACCCAAATATCGTAGAGGTAGCAACACACATACTACTTAACCACTACTACTACTACTACCAATACTACAAGCTACTACAATTTTTTTTACAGCTAAGGAGACAGTAAAAAAAAATCCCGCTACTTACTGCTCCTGAATAGAGGTCAAAGGAGCGTCCAAAAACAGAGGTCAGTTTCGGGAGGAGAGGTGTCCTTTTACTAAACAGCGAGGTGAAACGATTTTTCTCTGACGTTCCTCTTCGGCGTAGCTTAATCACGCTGCCCACGGGAGGGAAAACACTGGATATTACCGCTATTAAAACCCTGGACCTCCACCACCGTCATCAGTGTAATAGGACCAGACGGCGGTGAGGCATGATGGCAGCCGCTCAGACACTCCCGCCCGAGACAGGAGACCCACGAACAGCAGAAGGCGACGCAGCAGGGCCATAGAGAGTGTCCTTTTTACTATGACACAGCCGCCGAGGGAGCAGAATGGGGCCCTCGCTCGCCACTACAGCCACGCAACCACCACACACCACCACCGCCACCACCTCCACCGCCACCCTGCCGACCGCTAACCTGCCCCCCTCGCCACTCTCGCCCCCCCACTCCACCACCCCCTGCTTCCGCTATGGCCATGTATTTCTACGCCTCGAGGCTCCAAGTGCCCTTCCTCAAGGTAAGTGTGTGTCTGAGGGGGAAGGGGAGGGGGAGGGGGGTTGAGGAGGGGTTGTAAGTGCGTGTTTTTTTGGAAGTGTGTGTGTGGGTGGGTGGGGGAGAGAGAGAGAGAGAGTGTGTTTGTGTATGTTGGGAAGATTCTTTTTTGGAGAGAGAGAGAGAGAGAGAGAGAGAGAGAGAGAGAGAGAGAGAGAGAGAGAGAGAGAGAGACAGACAGACAGACAGACAGACAGACAGACAGACAGACAGACAGACAGACACAGACAGACAGACAGAGAGAGAGAGAGAGAGAGAGAGAGAGAGAGAGAGAGAGAGAGAGAGACATACCTATTTCTCAAGGGCAGGGCAACCTTGTATACAGCAACACCGCTTCACACAACAAGCGTCTAATTAGGTTCACAGGTAACGCGTGGGTGACTCTGAACGGCAGGAGGCGAGGCGGGCGGCAAGTCATCCAGTGCGAGGGGACATGTATTGCCGGAAGTTACGCACGCCCCCTGAACCATCCCCGCCACCCCCACCCCGGCTGCCCTTTGATCGACGGGGCTGCAGGCGGGGAAGGGGATGGAGTGCCCCGGCCTGCCCCGCTCCACCTGATAGCCTCCCATGCGGCCCCGTGATTAAAGGAAACGGTTGTATTTTTATTTTTCACCAGAGTCTGAATACGATTGGCGATTTGGATTTGGTGAGGCTGATACTGCCGGCGATGTGATATCAGTAACAACAACAACAACTATTACTACTACTACTACTACTACTACTACTATTTATACTAATGCAAATACTATTCCTACCCTTACTGCAACCTTAACACACACACACACACACACACACACACACACACACACACACACACACACACACACACACACACACACACACACACACACACACACACACACACACACACACATTCCAAAGCATTCACAGCCTCTATGATGTCGGTTTAATTTTGAAGGTTATTTGTTAATTGGGAATTTTACCGGAAGCTTCATATCTCTCATCCTTTACTAAATCGGCTCCCTTGAGGTTGTGCGTTCTGAATCGTTTAAAGCAAATCTGACCCCCCCCCCCCCTCCGCCCCACCTCCCCGATGCTAACCTTGTCCGCTCCGGTATAGATTATGCATCCTGTGTGTGTGTGTGGGGGGGGGGGGGGGATCCTCAGAAACAGGTCTTTGGAGTCTAATATAGGTCGGCATTGTTAAACACTCCCTTCTCTTGGATCCATCATTTCTTAAGGCGAAATAAGAGGTCAAACGCGTCTCCATGGGTGTTTCTTTGCGTTCACGGTACAGAGGAAGGGCCAGACTACCACCAGGGTCATGAAACTGCCCCTGGAAATGTCTACAAACTCCACGAAAGCCTTGTTTAATGTATGTGCTTGGGCGCGGGAAGGTTTAAAAATATGACCCTTTAAGGCTCGTATTACAAGATACTTTCCCTTCTCACATCAACTATTTCTAAAGGTCAAAAGGGGATATCAGTCGGGTTCTAATGAGTGTTTTTTAGGCTCACGGTACAGAGGAAGGGTCAGACTACCACCAGGGTCATAAAACTACTCCTGGAAATGCCCACAACTCCTGCGAAAGCCTTGTCAAATATGTGTTTCTTCAGGTTCACGGTACAGAGGAAGGGCAGACTACCACCAGGGTCATAAAACTACTACTGGAAATGCCTACAACTCCTGCTAAAGCCTTGTCAAATATGTGTTTCTTCAGGTTCATGGTACAGAGGAAGGGTCAAACTACCACCAGGGTCATAAAACTACTCCTGGAAATGCCCACAACTCCTGCGAAAGCCTTGTCAAATATGTGTTTCTTCAGGTTCACGGTACAGAGGAAGGGTCAAACTACCACCAGGGTCATAAAACTACTCCTGGAAATGCCCACAACTCCTGCGAAAACCTTGTCAAATATGTGTTTCTTCAGGTTCACGGTACAGAGGAAAGGTCAGACTACCACCAGGGTCATAAAACTACTCCTGGAAATGCCCACAACTCCTACGAAAGCCTTGTCAAATATGTGTTTCTTCAGGTTCACGGTACAGAGGAAGGGTCAGAGTACCACCAGGGTCATAAAACTACTCCTGGAAATGCCCACAACTCCTAAGCCTTGTCAAATAGGTGTTTCTTCAGGTTCATGGTACAGAGGAAGGGTCAAACTACCACCAGGGTCATAAAACTACTACTGGAAATGCCCACAACTCCTGCGAAAACCTTGTCAAATATGTGTTCTTGGGCGGCGAAATGCTTTATAAAACGACCCTAAGTCTCTTCGTCACATCAACTCTCCTCCTATCTATCTTCTACCTCTTCTTCCTCGTCTTTTACCTCTTAAATTTCTCCGCTGTGTTGCATCTCTTTCTTCTGCTATTTACATACTAACTAGTCTTCTGAACTTGCCAACTGCATGCCTCCACTCCTGCCCGGGGCCTCGCTGCTCACGGCACATTGCTGGAGCTCACGCCGATGCTGTCAAGATTCGTTATTCAAGCGTTATCGTATTCATGGAGGAAGTCGAGCTGAAACGAGTGACTAGCACACTCGGCTCACAACCGAGAGAGCCCGGGTTCGATTCCCGGGTGGAGTGGAAAAATTTGGGCGGCTTTTCCGATACCCTACGCCCCTGTCCACCCAGCAGTGAATGGGTACCAGGTATTAATCGGGGGTTGTGTCCCGTCTCCTGGGGTCTGTTCCCTTTTATAATTCCTTCCCCTTCTGTCTCTCTCCGGCATATGACCACAGATGTTGCGCCGACTAAACGAAACTTTACAACTTTCGAGCTAAAACGAATGCATATTTGTATTGTGTCAACTGAATACACAATAAAGGTTAATGAGTAATGAGTAGCGGTCTTTTTTTATTATTGTTTCCTTTTATTTGTGCCCTTGAGCTGTCTCCTTTGTTGTAAAAATAATAAATAAATCACAATAACGTTTAAATAATAAACAAATCACAATAACTTTTAATGAGTAATGCCATTAATACATGTGTGCGACAGAAAAAAACGTTTCCGGAGCGCCGTACAAACGTCTAATGCGAAAAACGTGTATCTATAAAAAAAGACGCTCTGTTTTACTCCGTGTCTTACTCCTAGTTGTCAATGGGGAGCGTGCAACAGATCCGCGTCTATTTATACCAACGTTGATGAGGCAGCTTGTCTTGTGTGCCGCTAGCCGCCCTGTTTTTGTAGTCAGGGGTACAGAGAAGAGGGAGTGGGTCAGTGGGGAAGGTACAGGAGGGGAAGAAGGCTTATCTGGACCGGTTTTTTATTTTATTTTTTATTTTTACGTCGTGGCCTATTGCGCCGGCTTCTTCCCGGTGGATCCTGATGGTCGACCCAAGGCTTCTTCCCGGTGGATCCTGATGGTCGGCCCAAGGCTTCTTCCCGGTGGATCCTGATGGTCGGCCCAAGGCTTCTTCCCGGTGGATCCTGATGGTCGGCCCAAGGCTTCTTCCCGGTGGATCCTGATGGTCGGCCCAAGGCGTCTTCCAGGTGGATCCTGATGGTAGGCCCAAGGCTTCTTCAGTGGATCCTGATGGTCGGCCCAAGGCTTCTTCCAGTGGATCCTGATGGTCGGCCCAAGGCTTCTTCCGGTGGATCCTGCTGTTCGGACCAAGGCTTCTTCCCGGTGGATCCTGATGGTCGGCCCAAGGCTTCTTCCCGGTGGATCCTGATGGTCGGCCCAAGGCTTCTTCCCGGTGGGGCCTGATGGTCAGCCCAGCCCGTTCTGGCGCAGGCGAGTGTTTATAGTGGCGCCATCTTGCATTGGCTCATGCTGCCCTCCCGGAGCTCATCTTTAATCCTAGAATCTAGAGTCCGGGTTGATAGGTGGTCTTCTGGACAGCATGTGGGTAGTTTTAAGCCACTCGGCGGTGGCTGAAAATTCCCAGCTTGGTGGCACCGGGCGGGGATTGAACTCGCGTCGTCCTGAACGCGGCGCCGTCACGCTATCCATTCAGCCACCTCATAGAATCAAAGGCGAGATACCGAGCGGGAATCAGCCAGTGTCCCCGAATCGGGCCATTTAACGCAGCCGTCACTGGGCCGCCGCGGGTCAGACGGTCCGCCCCGCGCCTGGGAAGCAACATTCAAGTTTTGACGCGGCGGCTCCTGAGATTTATTGTCCTGTCGGCGGGGCTGCGGATCCGGCGCGACGCACCATCAATAAGCGGAGCCATGAGGCAAGCGGCCACTCTTTTTGCAGGGCCTTGCCGCGAAGACACAGAGGCGGGTGGTGGTTCTGAGAATGATGGATGTCGGGAGTGGAGGGTGGGCAGTGGTACCTCGGATGAGCCCACTGAGACTAGCTTTGTATTGCCAGGGAGAGATTGGGATAGGGGTTAGAAGAGGGTGGGAGTGGTTCTGGGAGTAATGGATTTTGTTGTAGGATGAGAAAAAGGCATCAGTGAGGAGTAGAGTGGACAGAGGTACCTTTGGAATGAGACCACTGGGATTGTAGCTTTGTATTGCCAGGGAGAGATCGGGATAGGGGTGTGCAGAGGGTGGGAGTCGTTCTGGGAGTAATGGATGTAGGAGAATGAGGAAAAAACATCAGTGAGGAGTAGAGTGGACAGAGGTACCTTTGGAATGAGACCACTGGGATTGTAGCTTTGCATTGCCAGGGAGAGATTGGGATAGGGATGTCTGGGATGAGAACAGAGGTGACTAGCTCTGGGAAGGATAGATGCACAACGAGGAGGAGGAAGAGGGTGAAACAGACGACAATGAAGCAACAGTGAGGGTTGGATTGCCGTAGACAGGAGTATGGAGTGACGGTATAGTTGTTTCTGTTCCTATAACCTGTTCCTCGTTCCGCCGCTCCACAAGCCTACCCCGTTCGCTAGGTGGGAGAGAGAGCTTACAAAAGGCGCTGGCTCTGTGTGTGTGTGTGTGTGTGTGTGTGTGTGTGTGTGTGTGTGTGTGTGTGTGTGTGTGTGTTGCATAAATAAAAGCGTGTCTGGACGTGTGGCCGCATCGTGAAGTCGCTGCAATATATATTTTATGGATTTTTTTTTATCAAAGTTTTTGTGTGTTCGTAAAAGTGGAGGTTGTGTGTGTGTGTGTGTGTGTGTGTGTGTGTGTGTGTGTGTGTGTGTGTGTGTGTGTGTGTACTGCTCTTATAAACATAATTTCCATGTATCTACCTTTCATAGTGAGTTTGAGTTGACCCACAGAGCATAATGAATATAAAAAAGCTTATCCTGCGAGAGAGAACACGGATAACCTGTTTGAAAATGTATTAGTGTGCCCCAAACAGCCTGCCTCGACGCCCGGAACACAGTCAGAACCGGGCTGATACTCACGTGATGGAGAAACACACACAGCCGCACAGGAGCGAGGAATATAAGCATTGACTAGGCAATTTCACGCCGGTATGAATAGAGTGAGGTAATGGGTTGAACTTGCGGGGCCTGAATGTGAGGTTATTAAGAGAGATGACGAGGAGGGAAGGAAGGAAGGAAACAGAGAGAGAGAGAGAGAGAGTCGACATATATGTATTCAATTGTAATATGTAATATGTAAAATAAAGAGAGAGAATCGACATATACGTATTCAATTGTAATACGTATGTAATATGTAAAAGAGAGAGAGAGAGAGAAGTACCTTTGTAAGCTAGACAGAAAATAAAATAAGAAAACAAATGAACAGAAACAGAGAGAGGTAGGGAGTGGTCATCTATTTACATACAAACAACCAATTACTATAAAACACACACACACACACACACACACACACACACACACACACACACACACATTCTGTTGTTCGCTGATAACTAACCCGACCTGCCAATTAACGTTTGTTTGTCTCTGTTTCAGGTGAGTCTAGCGATGGGATGAGCCAGTGAGGTGAGTGAGTGACCCCCCCCCAACCCCGCCCCCCACCCCCCCTTCCTCTTCCTCTCTGTCTATCTATCTATCTATCTATCGTTTAATCTATATCTATGTATCTCGTTTTCCTGTCTTTATTTCTTGATTTCATTTTGTTTGTTTTTCGTTTTTTTCTTGTTTTTTTTTTTCTTCATCTCATTCTCTTTCTCTCTTTTTTTCTATCTATCTGTCTGTTTATCTACTTTTCTTTTTTTTCTGTATTTCATTATCTATCTATCTGTCTATCTGTTTGTTACTCTCTCTCTCTCTCTCTCTCTCTCTCTCTCTCTCTCTCTCTCTCTCTCTCTCTCTCTCTCTCTCTCTCTCTCTCTCTCTCTCTCTCTCTCTCTCTCTCTCTCTCTCTCTCTCTCTCTCTCTCTCTATCTATCTATCTCTATCTATATCTGTTTCTCTCAAGTTTTATTTTTCTTTATCTCTCTCTCTCTCTCTCTCTCTCTCTCTCTCTCTCTCTCTCTCTCTCTCTCTCTCTCTCTCTCTCTCTCTCTCTCTCTCTCTCTCTCAATTCTTTTCAATTTCCTTCATTTTATCTTCATTTTGTATTTCGTTCCTCCACTTTCCTCCTCCCTCTCTCCTTTCCTCCCTCCTCCATCCCCCTTCTTTTCCTCCTCCCTCTTTCCCTCCTTCCTTCTCCTTTCCTCCTTCCCTTCCTCCATTCTTCCCCTCCCCCTTCCCTCTCTTCTTTACCGCACTCCCTGCTCCCTCCTTCCTTCCCTCCCATTCCCCCTTCGTCTCTCTCTCTCTCTCTCTCTCTCTCTCTCTCTCTCTCTCTCTCTCCTGTGATCATCCTGCCCCAGCCCCTTCACGCCCCACCTTTGACCCCCCCCTTGCCCCTCTGGTTGGAGAAGGGGCGCTCTCTCTCCCCCCCCCCCGCCCCTCCCCCCACACCACCAGCATCACGCGCCCTGGAATGAGGAAGTGGATTTGGTTGGTATTTCGATATATATTTATTTATTGTGTGTGTGTGTGTGTGTGTGTGTGTGTGTGTGTGTGTGTGTGTGTGTGTTGTAACTGTGAATGTCATTTTCATTGTGATATTTATAATTGTTATTGTGGTTATTATTATTATTATTATTATTATTATTATTATTGTGTGTGTATTATTATTATTATTATCATTCATGCGATTCTTACTGTTACTACTACTACTACTACTACTACTACTACTACTACTACTACTACTACTACTACTACTACACCCCCCCCCTCCCCCCACCAACCCCCCACCCCCACCCCGTCACTAATGGTATTGTCCGCCGTGCCTAGCGCCGGGAAGGATTCAGCCACAGGTAAAATTGGGGTCCGTAACGACGCAAATAATTGGGTTTTCGCTACGGTGATTGTGTTGTCTTGTTAGAGGTAGTACCCTTCACCTTCACCTTCCCTTCCCTTCACCTTCCCTTCCCTTCCCTTCCCTTCCCTTCCTTTCCTTTCCTTTCCTTTTCCTTTCATTTCCTTTCCTTTCCTTTCCCTTTCCTTTCCTTTCCTTTCCTTTCCTTTCCTTTCCTTTCCTTCCCTTTCCTTCCTTTCCTTTCCCTTCCTTTCCTTTCCCTTCCCTTCCTTTCCTTTCCTTTCCTTTCCCTTCCCTTCCCTTCCCTTCCCTCCCCTTCCTTTCCTTTCCTTTCCTTTCCTTTCCTTCCCTCCCTTCCTTCCTTCCTTCCCTTCCTTCCTTTCCTTTCCTTTCCTTTCCTTCCTTCCTTCCTTCCTTTCCTTTCCTTCCTTCCTTCCTTCCCTTCCTTCCTTTCCTTCCTTCCTTCCCTACCTTCCTTCCTTTCTTCCCTTCCCTTCCCTTCCCTTTCCTTTCCTTTCATTTCCCTTCTCTTCCCTTCCCTTTCCTTCCCTACCCTTCCTTTCCTCTCCTTTCCTTTCCTTTCCCTTCCTTTCCTTTTCCTTTCCTTTCCCTTCCCTTCCCATCCCCTTCCCTTCCCTCTACTCCCTTCCCCTCCCTCGTCCATTCTCAACCTCCCCTCCGCCGGCCCGTCAGTAATCGCCTTTTCACAATACCTCGCAAAGAAGGATCTAATCTGATTGGTACCAAGACTTGCCGTGTCCTAATTGGCAGCCGCAGCGAAGACGACCCACGGGGAGGTAGAGTTGCCTGGTAATTGGGTGGTTGATGTGTTCCATTGTGTCCCAAACCGTTGATGCTTTCCCCGGCAATATTGTCTCCTCGGTAATAGCATTGATGTACTCTTGCATAACAGTTTTGTCTCTCTTCTGGAACTCCTGGAACTTAAATTTGCCTGGTAATTGGGTGGTTGATGTTTTCTATTGTGTCCTAAACCGTTGATGCTTTCCCCAGCAATATTCTCTTCTCGGTAATAGCGTTGATGTACTCCTGCATAACAGTTTTCTCTCTCTTCTGGAACTCCTGGAACTTAAATTTGCCCGGTAATTGGGTGGTTGATGTGTTCCATAGTGTTCCAAACCGTTG
The DNA here is from genome assembly GCF_024679095.1 of Eriocheir sinensis. NCBI lineage: Eukaryota > Metazoa > Arthropoda > Malacostraca > Decapoda > Varunidae > Eriocheir > Eriocheir sinensis. The sequence goes on from NW_026112017.1 coordinate 157,733, forward strand.
ATGCTTTCCCCAGCAATATTCTCTTCTCGGTAATAGCATTGATGTACTCTTGCATAACAGTTTTGTCGCCCTTCTGGAACTCCTGGAACTTAAATTTGCCTGGTAATTGGGTGGTTGATGTGTTCCATAGTGTCCCAAACCGTTGATGCTTTCCCCGGCAATCTTGTCTTCTCGGTAATAGCGTTGATGTACTCCTGCATACCAGTTTTGTCGCCCTTCTGGAACTCCTGGAACGTAAATTTGCCTGGTAATTGGGTGGTTGATGTTTTCTATTGTGTCCCAAACCGTTGATGCTTTCCCCAGCAATATTCTCTTCTCGGTAATAGCGTTGATGTACTCCTGCATACCAGTTTTGTCGCCCTTCTGGAACTCCTGGAACTTAAATTTGCCTGGTAATTGGGTGGTTGATGTGTTCCATAGTGTTCCAAACCGTTGATGCTTTCCCCGGCAATGTTGTCTCCTCGGTAATACCATTGATGTACTCTTGCATAACAGTTTTGTCTCTCTTCTGGAACTCCTGGAACTTAAATTTGCCCGGTAATTGGGTGGTTGATGTTTTCTATTGTGTCCTAAACCGTTGATGCTTTCCCTGGCAATGTTGTCTTCTCGGTAATAGCGTTGATGTACTCCTGCATACCAGTTTTGTCGCCCTTCTGGAACTCCTGGAACTTAAATTTGCCTGGTAATTGGGTGGTTGATGTGTTCCATAGTGTTCCAAACTGTTGATGCTTTCCCCGGCAATCTTGTCTTCTCGGTAATAGCGTTGATGTACTCCTGCATAACAGTTTTGTCGCCCTTCTGGAACTCCTGGAACTTAAAGTTGCCTGGTAATTGGGTGGTTGATGTGTTCCATAGTGTTCCAAACTGTTGATGCTTTCCCCGGCAATGTTGTCTTCTCGGTAATAGCGTTGATGTACTCTTGCATAACAGTTTTGTCTCTCTTCTGAAACTCCTGGAACTTAAAGTTGCCTGGTAATTGGGTGGTTGATGTGTTCCATTGTGTCCCAAACCGTTGATGCTTTCCCCGGCAATGTTGTCTCCTCGGTAATAGCATTGATGTACTCTTGCATAACAGTTTTGTCGCCCTTCTGGAACTCCTGGAACTTAAATTTGCCCGGTAATTGGGTGGTTGATGTTTTCTATTGTGTCCCAAACCGTTAATGCTTTCCCCAGCAATATTCTCTTCTCGGTAATAGCATTGATGTACTCTTGCATAACAGTTTTGTCGCCCTTCTGGAACTCCTGGAACTTAAATTTGCCCGGTAATTGGGTGGTTGATGTTTTCTATTGTGTCCCAAACCGTTGATGCTTTCCCCAGCAATATTCTCTTCTCGGTAATAGCGTTGATGTACTCTTGCATAACAGTTTTGTCGCCCTTCTGGAACTCCTGGAACTTAAATTTGCCCGATAATTGGGTGGTTGATGTGTTCCATAGTGTTCCAAACCGTTGATGCTTTCCCCGGCAATCTTGTCTCCTCGGTAATAGCATTGATGTACTCTTGCATAACAGTTTTCTCTCTCTTCTGGAACTCCTGGAACTTAAATTTGCCCGGTAATTGGGTGGTTGATGTTTTCTATTGTGTCCCAAACCGTTGATGCTTTCCCCAGCAATATTCTCTTCTCGGTAATAGCGTTGATGTACTCCTGCATACCAGTTTTGTCGCCCTTCTGGAACTCCTGGAACTTAAATTTGCCTGGTAATTGGGTGGTTGATGTGTTCCATAGTGTTCCAAACCGTTGATGCTTTCCCCGGCAATGTTGTCTCCTCGGTAATAGCATTGATGTACTCCTGCATACCAGTTTTGTCGCCCTTCTGGAACTCCTGGAACTTAAATTTGCCTGGTAATTGGATGGTTGATGTTTTCTTTTGTGTCCCAAACCGTTGATGCTTTCCCCAGCAATATTCTCTTCTCGGTAATAGCATTGATGTACTCTTGCATAACAGTTTTGTCTCTCTTCTGGAACTCCTGGAACTTAAATTTGCCCGGTAATTGGGTGGTTGATGTTTTCTATTGTGTCCCAAACCGTTGATGCTTTCCCCAGCATATATTGTCTCCTCGGTAATAGCGTTGATGTACTCTTGCATAACAGTTTTGTCTCTCTTCTGGAACTCCTGGAACTTAAATTTGCCCGGTAATTGGGTGGTTGATGTGTTCCATAGTGTCCCAAACCGTTGATGCTTTCCCCGGCAATCTTGTCTTCTCGGTAATAGCGTTGATGTACTCCTGCATACCAGTTTTGTCGCCCTTCTGGAACTCCTGGAACTTAAATTTGCCTGGTAATTGGGTGGTTGATGTGTTCCATAGTGTCCCAAACCGTTGATGCTTTCCCCGGCAATCTTGTCTTCTCGTTAATAGCGTTGACGTACTCTGTCTTGGTTTTGACTCCCTAGTGCCGTAAAAACTCTTCTCTCCATCCCAAATTAGGTTGTGTTCTGTGGTATCCGTTTCCTTATCCTCTCTTATCTCCGGTTATTGTTCCTCTTCTTCTTCCCCCGACGCAAGGAGAACAGAAAACGGAATGTCAGTCTTGGTCTTGGCTACACAGCGCTACAAACAACTCTTCCTTCCACCCAAAATAGTGTTGTGTTCTGTGGTATCCGTTTTTATATCCTCTCTTATCTCCATTTATTGTTACTCCTTTTCTTCCCCCGACGCAAGGAGAACAGAAAACGGAATGTCAGTCTTGGTCTTGGCTACACAACGCTACAAACAACTCTTCCTTCCACCCAAAATAGTGTTGTGTTCTGTGGTATCCGTTTTTATATCCTCTCTTATCTCCGTTTATTGTTCCTCTTCTTCTCCCCCCGACTCGGACAACAGAAACCGGAATGTCAGTCTTGGTTTTGGCTACACAACGCTTCAAAAAACTCTTCCTTCCACTCAAAATAGTGTTTTGTTTTGTGGTATCCGTTTTTATATCCTCTCTTATCTCCATTTATTGTTACTCCTTTTCTTCCTCCGACGCAAGGAGAACAGAAAACGGAATGTCAGTCTTGGTTTTGGCTACACAACGCTACAAAAAACTCTTCCTTCCACTCAAAATAGTGTTGTGTTCTGTGGTATCCGTTTCCTTATCCTCTCTTATCTCCGTTTATTGTTCCTCTTCTTCTTCCCCCGACGCAAGGAGAACAGAAAACGGGATGTCAGTCTTGGTTTTGACTCCCTAGTGCCGTAAAAACTCTTCTCTCCATCCCAAATTAGGTTGTGTTCTGTGGTATCCGTTTTTATATCCTCTCTTATCTCCGTTTATTGTTCCTCTTCTTCTTCCCCCGACGCAAGGAGAACAGAAAACGGAATGTCAGTCTTGGTTTTGGCTACACAACGCTACAAAAAGCTCCTCCTTTCACCCAAAATAGTGTTGTGTTCTGTGGTATCCGTTTTTATATCCTCTCTTATCTCCGTTTATTGTTCCTCTTCTTCTCCCGACTCGGACAACAGAAAACGGAATGTCAGTCTTGGTTTTAGCTACACAACGCTACAAAAAACTCTTCCTTCCACCCAAAATAGTGTTGTGTTCTGTGGTATCCGTTTCCTTATCCTCTCTTATCTCCATTTATTGTTACTCCTTTTCTTCCCCCGACGCAAGGAGAACAGAAAACGGAATGTCAGTCTTGGTCTTGCCTACACAACGCTACAAAAAACTCTTCCTTCCACTCAAAATAGTGTTGTGTTCTGTGGTATCCGTTTTTATATCCTCTCTTATCTCCATTTATTGTTACTCCTTTTCTTCCCCCGACGCAAGGAGAACAGAAAACGGAATGTCAGTCTTGGTTTTGGCTACACAACGCTACAAAAAGCTCCTCCTTCCACCCAAAATAGTGTTGTGTTCTGTGGTATCCGTTTTTATATCCTCTCTTATCTCCGTTTATTGTTCCTCTTCTTCTCCCCCCGACGCAAGGAGAACAGAAAACGGAATGTCGGTCTTGGTCTTGGCTACACAACGCTACAAAAAACTCTTCCTTCCACCCAAAATAGTGTTGTGTTCTGTGGTATCCGTTTTTATATCCTCTCTTATCTCCGTTTATTGTTCCTCTTCTTCTCCCCCCGACTCAGACAACAGAAAACGGAATGTCAGTCTTGGTTTTGGCTACACAACGCTACAAAAAACTCTTCCTTCCACTCAAAATAGTGTTGTGTTTTCTGCCTTCTGTGTCCTTATCCTCTTTCCCTCGTTTATTTTTTCTTGCACAGCGCCGTAACAGCCCCTCCCCCCTCCTCCTCTTCCCCAGACTCAAGGAGAACAGCCAATGGAATGTCGGTATCCTGAAATTAAAAGAAAACTCTGCCGTTACGGAGCTTTGCAAACTTTAAGGAAAACCCAACTAACAGGATTACGTGCGCCCTGCTGACCTGAGACTCCGAGCGACACACCTCGTTTTCCACCGTCATTGTTTCATTTCAAGGGGGACGGTTTTAATATTTTCTTTATCTACTTATTCCATCTTTTTAGGGTCAGTGAAAAAGTTTTGCCTGCGGTTTTTAATTTTTTCAAGGGGGACTTTTTTATATTTTCTTTCCTTACTTTGGTGGATTTTTTTTAGGGAGAAGGAAATGATTTTGTCTATATTTTTATCAAGGGAAACATTATATTATTTCCCTTGCTTGCTTTAATTCGTTCCTTCCTTTCCTAACTTCATTTCTCTTTATTTTGTTGCATATATTCAAGGGCAAGTATTTCTTTAAGGGGACACTTAACTATTTTCCTTACTTCCTTTCCTTCCATACTTCCTTTCTTCCCTCCTTCCTCTCTCCCGTTACTTCCATTTTCTTTACTTGGGTTCATGTTTTAAGGGCGATGAAATAATTTTGTCTATATTTTTATCAAGGGAAACATTACAATATTTCCCTTGCTTGCTTTCCTTCTTTCCTCCCTTTCCTAACTTCATTTCTCTTTACTTTGTTGCATATGTTCAAGGGCAAGTATTTCTTTAAGGGGACACTTAACTATTTTCCTTACTTCCTCTCCTTCTTTACTTCCTTTCCTTACTTTCTCTTTCTTTATTTTAGTGCATATTTTAGGGGAATAGGAAATCATTTTGTCTACTTAATTTTCAGGGGATACATTTTATAATTTTCCTTAATTTTCTTTTCTTCCTTCCTTTTCTTCCTTCCTTCCTTTTCTTCCTTCCTTCCTTTTCTTTCTTCCTTTTCTTCTTTCCTTCCTTACTCTCTTACTTTTATGCATATTTTTAGTGTGAAAGAAAGAATTTTACCAACATTTTATTTCAAGAGGAACAGTTCATCACTCCCCTTAATACCTTTCCTTCTTTGCTTTCTTTCAATACTTCCTCTTGCCTAACTTCGGTTCATATATTTTTAGAAGCAATGAAAAAATCTCGTCTACATTTCCTTGCCCTGAAGTTATATTAAAAGTCATATTTCCAAGGCTGTTCTGATTCTCTGTTTCCCGAAGACCCTCAACCAGCACTATTTTGTTCTCCTTGTTTTTCCCCATGTTAAGATTTCCCCAGTTTTCTCCCTGTTCAATCTCCTCCGTGTATTCACAACCGAGAGAGCCTGGGTTCGATTCCCGGGCGGAGTGGAAAAATTGGGCGGCTTTTCCGATACCCTACGCCCCTGTCCACCCAGCAGTGAATGGGTACCAGGTTTTAATCGGGGGTTGTGTCCCGTCTCCTGGGGTCTGTTCCCTTCTCCTATAATTCCTTCCCCTTCTCTCTCTCTCCGGCATATGACCACAGATGTTGCGCCGACTAAACGAAACTTTCCAACTTCCTCCTCCTCCTCCTCCTCCTCCTCCTTCTCTTCTTCCTTCCTTTCCGTCTTCATATATCTTCTCGTCTTCCTCCTCCTTTCCTCTTCGTCTTCCTTCTCCACCCCCTCCTCCTCCCTTCCTCTTGGTCTTATGCCTCCTCCTCCTCCTCCTCCTCCTCCTCCTCCTCATCCTCCTCCACCTCTTTTGTGTCAAGCCTTTTTTCTGGGGTAATAAACCAGTCCTCACCTAACCACCTCCACCACCACCTCCACCACCACCACCACCACCACCACCATCACCTCCACCACCACCACCACCACCATCACCTCCACCACCACCATCTTGAGACCACGTTTTCTATCCCCCTTTCCCCCTAGTGCGTTCTCTCTCTCTCTCTCTCTCTCTCTCTCTCTCTCTCTCTCTCTCTCTCTCTCTCTCTCTCTCTCTCTCTCTCTCTCTCTCTCTCTCTCTCTCTCTCTCTCTCTCTCTCTCTCTCTCTCTCTCTCTCTCTCTCTCTCTCCTAACCCTTTTTTTCCCCTCTTCGTCAACTTTAATTGCTTCACCATTTCCTTGATTCCCGCGTCTGGAGTTTGACAGCTTCGTTAATGACCGGTCGCGGTTTCATCTTATTCTGGGTACTTTTTCCTTATTGTCTGGGAACGATTTTCCTGACAGCTTATTATGGCTTTTGTTAGTAGCTGTTATTACTTATGTATGCACTGTTAGGAGATTAGATAAAAGTTAATCATAGGGTCATATTTTTAATTAAACATATCGGCATCCATGTACATATATTGGACAAGGCTTTCGTAGGAGTTCTGAGCATTTCCAAGGGTAGACATATGACCCATCCAGCAGTTTGACCGTTCCTCTGTGCCGTGACCTTAAAAAGACGGTCATTAATACCCGACTGACCTCCTTTTTGGTCTTTTAAATTAGTTGATGTGAGGTCGGTAGCGTCTGGCAATACCGAGCGTAATGTCACGTCTTATATCCAGGGGTGTAGAGTCGGAGTTAAGATTTTAAAGTTGCGAATCCGACTCCGGGAAATTTTAGAGTTTCGACTCCGACTCCGGGAAATTTTAGAGTTTCGACTCCGACTCCGGGAAATTTTAGAGTTTCGACTCCGACTCCGGGAAATTTTAGAGTTTCGACTCCGACTCCGGGAAATTTTAGAGTTTCGACTCCGACTCCGGGAAATTTTAGAGTTTCGAATCGACTCCGGGAAATTTTGAGTTTCGACTCCGACTCCGGAAATTTCAGAGTTTCGACTCCGACTCCGGAAATTTTAGAGTTTCGACTCCGACTCCGGGAAATTTTAGAGTTTCGACTCCGACTCCGGGAAATTTTAGAGTTTCGACTCCGACTCCGGGAAATTTTAGAGTTTCGACTCCGACTCCGGGAAATTTTAGAGTTTCGACTCCGACTCCTGGAAATTTTAGAGTTTCGACTCCGAGCTTGTGTAGTCTCACCGGCCTCTTGTAGACTCCTTATGTTCTTATGTTTTGACTTTGCCGCTGAGAAAGACTCCTTGAATTAAATGTGTGTGTGTGTGTGTGTGTAGAGAGAGGAGTACAATGGTTCTCTCTGGGCACGTGTATTGAGGCCGAATGTGGCAGTTGTTTGTACCCCTTTTCAGGAGGATCCAAAACTCAATTACGGAAGCAGAATTTAATAGCCGTGGCGCTAAAGGGATTTTGGGGGGTTAGTGAGGGGCGGTAGGCGATGTTGAAAAGATGCAATTGAATGAAAAGGTAGGTTAAGGGACGAGTAGGTTGTCAGAGAGAGAGAGAATGAAAAGATACAATTTGATTGTAAAGTTAATGACTGGCAAGTTAAGGGAAGAGCAGGTTGTTAGAGAGAGAGAGACAGACAGACAGACAGACAGACAGACAGACAGAGATCAATGAAAGAAAAAGAAAAAAAGAAGCAGAGAGACTCATATCTATTTTCCTACCCCGCTCACCTTATAAATAAGTCTTTACCGGCGAGGCCTCGAGTGACCTGGGCTGTGTCTCCTTGGCCGGACCGGGATGGAGGGGGGGAGAGAGAGAGAGGGGATGAGGGGAGGGTCAGTGGGGGCAGGAGGGGAAGGGGGCGGGGAGGGGGCGCCCATCCCTGCCTGTCTCGCGTGATGGAACCCAATCTTGCAGTAATGGATAGAGGAATTTTTCAATCTTATTTTTCCTCTTTGCCTTCAGACTTTTTTTTTTCCTTTTTATCGATGTTTTTTTTGTGTGTTTTGTTTTCCCTTTTCATGCATTCAGTGTTTTCTTTTTTTTTTTTCTTTTTTTTTTTTTCTTTTTTGTTTTGTTGTTTTTCTTTGTAATATTTTTTTCGCTTTTTTTTTTAATTTCTCATCCTGTCATTTTTTTTCATTTGTTTTTGTTTTTATTTTCATTTTAATCGTTTGTTGTTGTTGTTTTTTTTTTTTTCTCTCTCTCTCTCTCTCTCTCTCTCTCTCTCTCTCTCTCTCTCTCTCTCTCTCTCTCTCTCTCTCTCTCTCTCTCTCTCTCTCTGTATTTCTATTTATTTCTATGTATATCTCTCTCTCTCTCTCTCTCTCTCTCTCTCTCTCTCTCTCTCTCTCTCTCTCTCTCTCTCTCTCTCTCTCTCTCTCTCTCTCTCTCTCTCTCTCTCTCTCTCTCTCTCTCTCTCTCTCTCTCTCTCTCCTGCATTACTCATTTCTTTCATCTCTTCTTTATTTTCCTTTCTCTCTGTCTTCCTTTCCTTCCTTTTTCTTCCTTCTTCTCCCTATCTTCCTATCCCTCCCTTCCTCCCTTATTCTCCCTTTCCATACCTCCCTTTCAATATGCTTTTCTCTTCCCTGTCTATCTCCCTTCTTCCTTTGGGTTCTGTTGGGTCTGATTTTCTATGTAAATCTATGTAAATCTATGTAAATCTCTACCCCTTCCCATCCATCCCTGAAGCAATGCGTCCTTCCTTCCTTTCCTTCCCCTTCATCTCCTTTCCTCTCCCTCCTTCATCTTTTCCTTAACCCCCATTTGGTATCTTCACTCCCTCCCTCCCTCTTGTTTCCTTCCTTCCCTTCCCTTCCCTTCCCTTCCTTTCCATTCCCTTCCCTTCCCTTAATTCCTCCCTTCCTTCCTTTCCTTCCCTTCCCTTCCCTTCCCTTCCTTCCTTCCTTCCTTCCTTCCTTCCTTCCTTCCTTCCTTAGTTCCTTCATTCCTTCCTTCCTTCCTTCATTCCTTCCTTCCTTACTTCCTTCCTTTCCTTCCCTTCCCTTCCATTCCCTTCCCTTCCCTTAATTCCTTCCTTCCCTTCCCTTCCTTCCTTCCTTCCATACTTCCTTCCTTCCTTCCTTCCTTAATTCCTTAATTCCTTCCTTCCTTCCTTCCTTCCTTCCTTATTTCCTTTCTTCCCTCTTTCTTCTTTCCTTCATTCCTCCTTCCCTTCCTTCCTTCCTTCCTTCCCTTCCTTCCTTCCTTCCCTCCTTCCTTCCTTCCACTCCTTCCTTCCCTTAATTCCTTCCTTCCATCCTTTCCTTCCTTCCTTCCTTCCTTCCTTTTCCTTCCTTCCTTCCTTCCTACCCTCCTTTCTCTAATTCCTTCCTTCCTTCCTTCCTACCCTCCTTTCTCTAATTCCTTCCTTCCTTCCTTCCTTCCTACCCTCCTTTCTCTAATTCCTTCCTTCCTTCCTTCCTTCCTTTCTCTAATTCCTTCCTTCCTTCCTTCCTTCCTTCCTTCCTTCCTTCCTACCTTCAATCCTTCCTTCCTTCCTACCCTCCCTTCCCTCCTTCCTTCCTTCCCTCCTTCCTTCCTAATTCCTTCCTTTCTTCCTTCATTCCTTCCTTCCTTAATTCCTTCCTTTCCTTCCTTCCTTCCTCCCTTCCTTCCTAACTTCCTTCCTTCCTTCCTTCCTTCCTTCCTTCCTACCTTCAATCCTTCCTTCCTTCCCTTCCTTCCTTCCTTCCTTAATTCCTTGCTTCCTTCCTTCCTTCCTTCCTTCCTTAATTCCTTCCTTTCCTTCTTTTCTTCCTTCCTTCCTTCATTTCTTCCTTCCTTCCTTTCTTTCCTTCCTTCCTTTCTTCCTTCCTTCCTTCCTTCCTTTCTTCCTTCCTTCCTTAATTCCTTCCTTCCTTCCTTCCTTTCTAACTTGTTTTTCCTTCCTCCCAAATTTCTTCCTTCCTTCCTTCCTTCCTTCCTTCCTTAATTCCTTTCTTCCTTCCTTTCCTTCCCTTCCCTTCCCTTCCCTTAATTCCTTCCTTCCTTCCTTTCCCTTCCCTTCCCTACCCTTAATTCCTTCCTTCCTTCCTTCCTTCCTTCCTTCCTTCCTTCCTTCCTTCCTACCCTCCTTTCTCTAATTCCTTCCTTCCTTCCTTCCTTCCTTCCTTCCTTCCTACCCTCCTTTCTCTAATTCCTTCCTTCCTTCCTTCCTTCCTTCCTACCCTCCTTTCTCTAATTCCTTCCTTCCTTCCTTCCTTCCTTTAATTCCTTCCTTCCTTCCTTTCCTTCCCTTCCCTTCCCTTCCTTTCCCTTCCCCTTCCTCCCTCCCTCCCTCGTTTCCTTCCTTCCTTCCTTCCTTCCCTCGCTCACGAACCCGGCCCAACCTCCTCCTCCTCCTCCTCCTCCTACTCCTCCCCTCCATCATCTTTTCCTTAACCACCTTCGAGACGACCCCCCTCCCTCCCTCCCTCCCTCCCTTCCTCTCCTTTTCCCTCACGAACACGTTTTGCATAATTCAGTTTTGACATCCGCGGTTTTTCTTCCCCAATACATAAAAAGGGATTTGTTATTGAATTATGACTGAGGGGAGAGAGAGAGAGAGAGAGAGAGAGAGAGAGAGAGAGAGAGAGGGGAGGGAAGGGGTAGGCTGATATTTCATCCATTTTCCCCTTCCCTTCTTCCCCCTCCTCCTCCTCCTCCTCCTCCCTTCCTTCCTCCCTCTTCCTCTTTTTTTCTCTTTTTTTTTTTTTTTTTTGCTTCTCCTCTTTCATCCTTTCTGTATGTTAGCTGTGTTTTTTTTATTTTGTTTCTCTCTCTCTCTCTCTCTCTCTCTCTCTCTCTCTCTCTCTCTCTCTCTCTCTCTCTCTCTCTCTCTCTCTCTCTCTCTCTCTCTCTCTCTCTCTCTCTCTCTCTCTCTCTCTCTCTCTCTCTCTCTCTCTCTCTCTCTCTCTCTCTCTCTCTCTCTCTCTCTCTCTCGGCTTTGAAAGAGGAGGAGGAGGAGAAGGAAGAAGAGTTAGAGGAAAGGTAGAAGAAGGGAGGAGGAGGAGGAGAAGAGAAAGAGAAATGAAGAGAAACAGAAGGAGGAGGAAGGAAGAGAAAGAGGGGGAGAAAAAAAGAAGGAAGAGAGAAGGAGGAGGAGAATTAAGGGGAATCTCTCTCTCTCTCTCTCTCTCTCTCTCTCTCTCTCTCTCTCTCTCTCTCTCTCTCTCTCTCTCTCTCTCTCTCTCTCTCTCTCTCTCTCTCTCTCTCTCTCTCTCTCTCTCTCTCGTGCTCTCAAATCCCTAATAAGGATAATTTGCTTGACTAAATTTGCCCTCACAAAGAAACAGCGAGGAGGGCGCGGGGGGAGAGGGGGGGGAGGAGGATTGAGGGGAAGGAAAGGGGGAGGGTGGAGAGAGAAGGAAAGGGGGATTGAGGAGAGAATTATAGATGGAGTGGAGAGAAGGGGAGAGGGAGAGGGAAAGGGAAGAAGGAGAAAATTAGGGAGGGGAGGGGAGGGGGAGGGGAGGCGGTAAGCGAGGGGGAAGACAGAGAGATTGGTGGAGGGGAAGGAAGGGGATGTGGGGCAGGGAGAGGGAAGGGGAAGGAAGGGTAGGGGGATTAGTGGAGAAGAGGAGATTGAAGCGTAGAAAGGGGGGAGGGGAGGGGAGTGGGGCGGGGAGGGATCATTGAAACATTTGAAACATTTTAATATACTTGCAAATCGTATATACATTGTTTGATATAAGGGGGGGAGAGGAAAGACCATTAAGAAAGAGAGAAGGGACATTTGCAGAAGACGTGAAGCAACAACTCTGTCTTGCGTTACGTGAAAAAGCTTAATATACTAATAAATCGCGCTTATATATTCCTTGTCTACAAACTCCCTCCATCCCTCAACCTCCCTCAAGCTGTCTCTTTTTCTCTCCTCTCTTCTCTTTCCTCCCCTCTCAAGCTGTCTTTTATCTCTATTTTCTTTCTTTTCAAGCTTTTGGGGGGTTCGTGGTGCAGTGGTTAGCACACTCGGCTCACAACCAAGAGAGCCCGGGTTCGATTCCCGGGCGGAGTGGTAAAATTTGGGCGGCTTTTCCGATACCCTACGCCCCTGTCCACCCAGCAGTGAATGGGTACCAGGTATTAATCGGGGGTTGTGTCCCGTCTCCTGGGGTCTGTTCCCTTCTCCTATAATTCCTTCCCCTTCTGTCTCTCCGGCATATGACCACAGATGTTGCGCCGACTAAACGAAACTTTCCAACTTCTTTCCCGTCTCCTGGGGTCTGTTCCCTTCTCCTATAATATCTTCCCCTTCTGTCTCTCTCTCTCCGGCATATGACCACAGATGTTGCGCCGACTAAACCAAACTTTCCAACTTCTCTCCCGTCTCCTGGGGTCTGTTCCCTTCTCCTATAATATCTTCCCCTTTTGTCTCTCTCCGGCATATGACCACAGATGTTGCGCCGACTAAACGAAACTTTCCAACGTCTTTCCCGTCTCCTGGGGTCTGTTCCCTTCTCCTATAATATCTTCCCCTTCTGTCTCTCTCCGGCATATGACCACAGATGTTGCGCCGGCTAAACCAAACTTTCCAACTTCTCTCCCGTCTCCTGGGGTCTGTTCCCTTCTCCTATAATGCCTTCCCCTTCTGTCTCTCTCCGGCATATGACCACAGATGGTGCGCCGACTAAACAAAACTTTCCAACTCTTTCTCTCCTTATCTCCTGTTGACTCAAGTTATCTCTCCATCCATTTTCTCCTCTTTCCCTCCTTCTCTCCTATTTATCCTCCTCCTTTTCTCCCTGTTGTATACACTAATGGTCTACCTCTATCGCCGTTCTTCAATTTCAATCCATTTTATCCCATTTCCTCCTATTTCCTTTCTTTATCTTCTTCCTATCCTCTATTCTCCTTCCTTTCCCTTCTTCCTTTCATCTGTTATAAGCAAATTTTCCCCCTTCAACTTTTTTTTCCTCTTCCCTTCTTCTTCCGTTGACCTATTCCCCTTTTCTCCTTTCTCTTCAGTCCTTCCCTTCATCGTCCACAATGTTCTCTTTCTTCTCTCGCTTTCCTCTTTCTCCCATTTTCCTTACTTACGCAAATTGCTTCTCCATTTCTTTATTCCTTTTCCTCCTCTTTATCTGACGCTGTTTTCTCATTTTTCTGCTTTCTTTTCCTTCCTTTTTTCCTTTCTTTCAACTTAATCCAATTGCTTGTTTCTATCACTCAACTCAATGCAGTTTTTCCACCTGTGTTTGTTTTAATTTTGTCTATCCTTTTCTTTCTTTCCTTTTCCTGCTTTCTTTTCCTTCCTTTTTTCCTTTCTTTCAACTTAATCCAATTGCTTGTTTCCATCACTCAACTCTCTGCAATGTCTCCACCTGTGTCTGTTTTAATTTTGTCTATCCTTTTCTTTCTATTCCTTTCTCATTTATTCACTCAAAATTCGTAACATTATCCACCAACCTGTCTTTCATTCTCTCTCTCCTTCTCTTCCTTCCCTTATAAAAACAAAATATTTCATCACTATTTTTTTAATTTCGTCCATTCCTTTCTTTCTCTTTTTAAAATCAAAATTCAGATGATTACCCTCAACTGTGTCTCCCCCTTCTCTTCCTTCTTCTTCCTCCCTTTCCCCTTCTTCTTCTCTTCCCTTCCTTTTTACATAGACTATTCAATTTCTATGTTTTCCTGCCTTCTACTTTTCTTCCTTTCTATTTTTTAAACTCAAACTAAATACCATTATCTATGTTTCCCTTCTCTCTCTCTCTCTCTCTCTCTCTCTCTCTCTCTCTCTCTCTCTCTCTCTCTCTCTCTCTCTCTCTCTCTCTCTCTCTCTCTCTCTCTCTCTCTCTCTCTCTCTCTCTCTCTCCCCGCTTTTCTCCTCCCTTTCCCCTCCTTTCCCCTCCTTTCCCTCCTCTTCCCTCCCCTTATACACACAATATTTAATCTTTCTTTCTTTCCTTTCTCTTTTAACACTCAAATTAAATACCATTATCCCACATCTGTGTATCCCTTCTCTCCTCGCGTCTCCTTCTCCCCCTCCTCCTCCTCCCCCTCTTTCACCCCCCTACACACACACACACACACACACACACACACACACACACACACACACACACACACACACACACACACACACAATATGACTAAGTATATATGCGTATCCATTTAGGCTCAGGCTTTCTACCATCCCCGGGTACGAGAATGTCGAAAGAAAACATAGTAAAACGTGGCAGTCTGGGACCGTAGAGTTTCTTCCCTCCGTGCTGGGCTGAGGGGAGATGGATGGATGGGGCTTGGGTTCTGCAACTGTTATGTATCAGCTGTCTTGGATATTGAGTTAGTGAGGCTGTTTTAAGTTTCTCTTATAGTATATGGTGGTGGTGGCGAAAACAATAGTAGCAGTAGTAGTAGTAGTAGTAGTAGTAGTAGTAGTAGATGTAATAGTAGTGTTCGCAGAAGATATACTTAAAGGAAATTATAGTTATTTGATTATATTACACGTATTTTTGCTGTTTTTCCTTCCTTCAGTGTCCTTATGGTGTAGTAGTAGTAGTAGTAGTAGTAGTAGTAGTAGTAGTAGTAGTAGTAGTAGTAGGAACACAAAGGAAGAACAAACAACAGCAGACTTGATGGTCGTTACGAGGCTGTTTGTGACAAGCTACACTAGCTATCTAATCAAAGGTGGAAGATGAAGAACAGCAAAGGCGAAGTAGGAGGAGGAGGACAAAAGTATCGTAGTAGTAGTAGTAGTAGTAGAAGAACAAAGGAACACAAAGGAAGAACAAACAACAGCAGACTTGATGGTCCTAACGAGGCTGTTTGTGACAAGCTACACTATGTAATCAAAGGTGGAAGATGAAGAACAGCAAAGGCGAAGTAGGAGGAGGAGGACAAAAGTATCGTAGTAGTAGTAGTAGTAGTAGTAGTAGTAGAAGCATTAGACAGACTTAAATACTTAGCAAATAAAAAGTTCCCGCTAAGATGCCGCTCCCACATAAGTACCATCAAAACAAGCCGGAGCGAGGATGCAGCAAAACACGGTAAAAGGGCTTAAGACGAGATATACTGATCCTTAAAAGCTGGGACGCTCCTTACACAACAACCTCGCCCAGCTGTACACGACTCGGGTTGATATTCCTATAGAGAATTCCGCCTCTCACATAACCTATTTTCAGAGGCCAAGAAGGAGAGGAATTGGGTTCTAATGAGTGTGTTTTTAGGTCCATGGTACAGAGGAAGGGACACACTACCACCTGTCATTAACTACCACTGGAAATGCCCTAAACTCATACGAAAACTACTACTACTACTACTACTACCATTACTACTACTACTACTATTTTTTCTTCTACTACGAATGCTACTACTGCCAAAAAGGAGACCAATCGGGTTCTAATGAGTGTTGTTTTAGGTGCATGGTACAGAGGAAGGGACACACCACCTCCAGGGTCATTAACTACCCCTGTAAATGCCCTAAACTACTACTACTACTACTACTACTACTACTGCTCCCCACCACTGTGACTTCCCCAACTGCCGTCTCTTCTATCCCAATTTCCTTCAATTTGTCTTTCGTTGTTCTAATCATAATAATAATAATAATAATAATAATAATAATAATAATAATAATACTGCTTCCCTACTCTCCTTACCAATACTGTTACACCACTACTACTACTACTACTACTACTACTACTACTACTACTACTGTAACGCCTATGTCCTTTTTTCATCAGCCCTGCTACATACTTTTTCACGTCTGTTAACTTTTTTATGCCTTCAATGTGAGCTGCTTCGTACCTGGTATTACTGCTATGCCTTTCCCTTCCTCACTAACTTTGCTACAGCCACGATTATCACCACTAACATGCACTAACACTAACCCCTTTTGCTAGTCACCATCACCACCACAATAACACCACCACCATCACCACCCTCACCAAGCCCCTTCTGTACAGCGCTAAAGTCCACAAACTCGGCTTATAAATTCAGCGCCCGGTAGACTCAATCGACACCTTTGCCCCAGTAAATTCGCATGTGTCGCAATTAGTCTTGGGAGCGGTGACAGACCTCGCTGGGAGTGGATGGCGAAGGTGCAGGGAGGCGTTGAAGGGGAAGGGGTTGTAGGGGTAAGGAAGGAAGGGAATGCAAGGAGAAGGGATGAAGGGGTTGCAGGGAGTGTGTGGCGGGGTAGCGGGAAGGCATTGAAGGGTCAGTACTTAAAAGGGGAAAGGAAGGAAGGAGTTGCAGGGGGAAGGGAGGAAGGGGTTGCAGGGGGAAAGGAGGAAGGGGTGTCTAGCGGAAGGGAGGAAGGGGTTGCAGGGGGAAGGTAGAAAGCGGTGTCTAGGAGAAGGAAGGAAGGGGTTGCAGGGGGAAGGGAGGAAGGGATGTCTAAGGGAAGGGAGGAATGGGTTACAGGGGGAAGGGAGGAAGGGGTTGCAAGGGGGAAGGGAGGAATGGGTTGCAGGGGGAGGGAGGAAGAGGTGTCAACGGGAAGGGAGGAAGGGGTTGCAAGGGGAAGGGAAGAAGGGGTTGCAAGGGGTAAGGTAGGAAGGGGTTGGAGGGGGAAGGGAGGAAGGGGTTGCAGGGGAAGGGAGGAAGGAGTTGCAGGGGGAAGGGAGGAAGGGGTTGAAGGCATAAGATAGGAAAGAGGAAAAGGGAGAAGAGAGGAAAGGAAGGAAGGAGATGCAAGATGGTGGAAGCTGCGGAGATTCTCTGTTTCTTGAGAGCAAAGAGAGAAAGAAGAAGAAGAAGAATGATAAAACCGTAATAATAAAAGCAAAAACAACCTAGCTACTGTCACAAACAACAACAATAACAACATCAACAATAACAACAACAGCAGCAGTAGCCTTGGTCCGAGTCGGGCAGTATCGTTTCCATCAGCCGTAAAAACAAGACTATTTTTAACTCCACGCCGTAAGCCGCCGCTCCGCCGTGTGTGCGTGTGTCTGGACCCTGAGTGCGCGGGATTACACGAACCAAGACCGCCCCGCCGCCACAAGTAATCCTGGTATTTACGTGGGCTCAATCCTGGAGGCATGTTATCCGAGAGTAATTAGAAAAACTGGTGTAAAATTCAGCGGACCTCGGCGACGACTGAGCGATGAGCGGGACTTTTGTGTGTGTGTGTGTGTGTGGGTGTGTGTGTGGGTGTCTGTGTGGGTGTGTGTGCCTGTGTGTGTGTGTGTGTGTGTGTGTTTGTGCTGGGTTGTCGAGGCAGCGGCGCGCGACGAGACTTTTCCACCGTCGACCCTCACGCCGAAAAAAAATATATATATAACCCAGACCTAAGAAAAAAAGTAAACGTTGAATATTAATACATTTCGGACTGGAGAAATAATGAAACTCTGCCGGTTATATAAAATTTGCATCCCAAGACTTCTGAATTGTTTCTTTTGGGTAATAGTCAAATTTGCTGGTGGAAATGGTGACCTTGGCAATCCAGCTTATGTGTGGGCGGGTGCAGAGCCAGCCCAGACCCATGCAAGGAGAAAATGCTCGCCCACTCCTTGTTACACTAGGGGGCCTCGTGGTGCAGTGGTTAGCACACTCAGCTCACAACCGAGAGAGCCCGGGTTCGATTCCCGGGCGGAGTTGAAAAATTTGGGCGGCTTTTTCGATACCCTACGCCCCTGTCCACCCAGCAGTGAATGGGTACCAGGTATTAATCGGGGGTTGTGTCCCGTCTCCTGGGGTCTGTTCCATTCTCCTATAATTCCTTCCCCTTCTGTCTCTCTCTCCGGCATATGACCACAGATGTTGCGCCGACTAAACGAAACTTTCCAAACTTTCCTTGCTACACTGCCGAGTTTGTCAAGCCCTCAACAACATCCGCAGATCCCTCACCACCAATGATGACCAAGACAGATGGTACCGGAGCAAAACACGTCCCTTTCAAAACAACACAAAAAATATATAGACACGAATGAAGAATGCAAATAGAGAACTATATACCAGAATGGCGGGAGGCACACAACCCTTGAAACAGATCTTGAGAATAATGAAACACAAAACAAAAATTGGATAAAACGTAAGGAAATAGCTGAAAATTAAAAGAAAATAATAAAACTGGGTGGAAACAGTATAATTTTGAGAACCGACGCCAAGGATACTTAACATTTACCCGCGATTTCCCATTATGTGATACTGAGGGTTCCTTGCCGTCAGAATCACACTAATACCCGAAGCGAACAGAACCGGAGAGAGCGGACGGCAGCACCAGGACGGGCGAGGAAGTCAGGAACGAAAAAGCGAAACTATGTTCTATTGTGGAGCTGAAAGTTTGGTGTGTGTGTGCGTGTGTGTGTGTGTGTGTGTGTGTGTGTGTGTGTGTGTGTGTGGTTAGTTATGGGAGCAGCTCAACGGCAGAAATAGGAAGAAAAAAAAAGTGCCCGTTGTGTTCTGCTCCTGAAAAAATATGCAGAGATGAGTGGCAAAAATGAGCTCAATTTCTGTGTGTGTGTCTGTGTGTGTGTGTGTGTGTGTGTTTGTGTTTACAGTCAGAAATAGAAAGAAAAGCAAAAAACAAATAAATATCCGCTGTGTTCTGCTCGTGTAAAGGAATTCAGAGATGTTTAGCCAGAAGAGAGCTTGATTTATGTGTGTGTGTGTGTGTGTGTGTGTGTGTGTGTGTGTGTGTGTGTGTGGGAATGTTAACTGGTTCGCTGGTGACAGTTACACTTTTCCCTCCCTCAACCATCTCAAGACTATCCATTAACCACCAAGGCGTAAACATCTTCACCAACTTCGTACTTTCCCCAACTTCCCACCTATTGACGCTAGATAACTTGGTGCGTTTGTTCCGTTAGACTTTAGCGCCGAGTCTGACAGAAGAACAATGAGACTCGGCAAGTAGTGAGTGCCGTTATCTGTAAAGCCTCTCCAGAAAGGACCTGATAACAAGCATCCTCTGTAACACCTGCTCTCCTTCACCCGCTGGGGGGCTTCGTGGTGCAGTGGTTAGCACACTCAGCTCACAATCGAGAGAGCCCGGGTTCGATTCCCAGGCGGAGTGGAAAAACTTGGGCGGCTTTTCCGATACCCTACGCCCCTGTCCACCCAGCAGTGAATGGGTACCAGGTATTAATCGGGGGTTGTGTCCCGTCTCCTGGGGTCTGTTCCCTTCTCCTATAATTCCTTCCCCTTCTGTCTCTCTCCGGCATATGACCACAGATGTTGCGCCGACTAAACGAAACTTTCCAACACTCCTTCACCTGCTTGAGAGATGCATATGTTCATTCCTCTCAGCAGTCACTAATGATCACTTCTCTCATTCCAGCGCCATGCCTACAGACCCTGCTTGAGAAATACACATAATACCTATTCACTCATGTCAATAGTCACTAATAATCATATCATTCATACTAACGCCGTGGCTACAGACCCCAATCAATCAGTCAGTCAGTCAATCAGTCAGTCAGTCAGTCAGTCATTCCAAACAGGGCCTGTAATTGGGGTATTTGAGACATACAATTACTATATGTGGGTCACTTTATCTGCAGGCTCTTCGTCTCATCAGCTCTCCTCCTCCTACTGATAGTCTTCTACCTCTTGAATTCCGCCGCCATGTTGCCTCTCTTTCTATCTTCTATCGATATTTTCACGCTGACTGCTCTTCTGAACTTGCTAACTGCATGCCTCCCCCCCTCCCGCGGCCCCGCTGCACGACTTTCTCACGCTCATCCCTATACTGTCCAAACCCCTTATGCAAGAGTTAACCAGCATCTTCACTCTTTCATCCCTATACTGTCCAAACCCCTTATGCAAGAGTTAACCAGCATCTTCACTCTTTCATCTCCATACTGTCCAAACCCCTTATGCAAGAGTTAACAAGCATCTTCACTCTTTCATCCCTATACTGTACAAACCCCTTATGCAAGAGTTAA
>NW_026112017.1:182500-197500 GCF_024679095.1 Eriocheir sinensis
GCTGTCCTTCATCTTCCACCTTTGATTAGATAGTGTAGCTTGTCACAAACAGCCTCGTAAGGACCATCAAGTCTGCTGTTGTTTGTTCTTCCTTTGTGTTTCTTTGTGTTCCTCCTCCTCGTCCTCCTCTTCCTGCTCCTCCCCAAAGCAAAAGAGAAAACCTTGATACTATTGAACATAATATCAATACCAGCAGCAGGCAACAGACCATTTCGTGGCCTCTGAAGCGAACATTTTGCAGTAACCGGACGCGGAGAATTTCTCTTTAATATCTATCTTTTTTGGGGGGCGTTTTTCTCTACTTCTCATTTTCTCTCAACATCAAAGAAAACGCGGTAATCGTGCTGATAAAGGGAATGAAAGCGGTGAAATGGAGTCGCTGAATATTAGAAAAGGAAAAACAATACAAGAGAGGAAAGTGTGGGCGCCTTAGGGAACGAAGCTGCGATATTCAAGCGGTTTCAGTTATTTCGCCGATATAGGCCGAGCACCCCCACCCCCCCACCCCACCCAACCCCCACCCCACCCCCTTGCACAGACGCCTCCCCCACCCCGCAGAACCCACGAACCAGGGAGCGTATTCCTGAACCTTAGATTTCGGCACCCAAGCTCATATTGGACACGGCTTTCATAGGAGTTTTGGGCATTTCCAGGGGTAGTTTAATGACTGGTGTGGTAGTCTGACCCTTCTGCTCTACCAAGACCCTAAAAAAAGCACTCATTTCGACACCCAAGCTCATATTTGACACGGCTTTCATTGGGGTTTTGGGCATTTCCAGGGGTATTTTTAATGACTGGTGTGGTAGTCTGACCCTTCTGCTGTACCAAGACCCTTAAAAAAGCACTTATTTGAACTCAATTGATATCCTTCATTTCGGCACCCAAGCTCACATTTGACACGGCTTTCATAGGAGTTTTGGGCATTTCCAGGGGTAGTTTAATGACTGGTGTGGTAGTCTGACCCTTCTGCTATACCAAGACCCTAAAAAAAGCACTCATTTCGACACCCAAGCTCACATTTGACACGGCTTTCATAGGAGTTTTGGGCATTTCCAGGGGTAGTTTAATGACTGGTGTGGTAGTCTGACCCTTCTGCTGTACCAAGACCCTCAAAAAAGCACTCATTTGAACCCAATTGATATCCTTCATTTCGTCACCCAAGCTCACATTTGACACGGCTTTCATAGGATTTTTGGGCATTTCCAGGGGTAGTTTAATGACTGGTGTGGTAGTCTGACCCTTCTACTGTACCAAGATCCTTAAAACAGCACTCATTTGAACCCAATTGATCTCCTTCATTTCAGCACCCAAGCTCACATTTGACACGGCTTTCATAGGAGTTTTGGGCATTTCCAGGGGTAGTTTAATGACTGGTGTGGTAGTATGACCCTTCTGCTGTACCAAGACCCTCAAAAAAGCACTCATTTCGACACCCAAGCTCACATTTGACACGGCTTTCATAGGAGATTTGGGCATTTCCAGGGGTAGTTTAATGACTGGTGTGGTAGTCTGACCCTTCTGCTGTACCAAGACCCTTAAAAAAGCATTCATTTGAACTCAATTGATATCCTTCATTTCGGCACCCAAGCTCACATTGGACACGGCTTTCATAGGAGTTTTGGGCATTTCCAGGGGTAGTTTAATGACTGGTGTGGTAGTCTGACCCTTCTGCTGTACCAAGACCCTCAAAAAAGCACTCATTTCGACACCCAAGCTCACATTTGACACGGCTTTCATAGGAGATTGGGGCATTTCCAGGGGTAGTTTAATGTCTCTTGTGGTAGTGTGACCCTTCTGCTGTACCAAGACCCTAAAAACAAACACTCATTTGAACCCGCTTGATCTCATTTTGGGCCCATGAGAATACCATCCCAGCCTTCCGATGACACGATATTTCCAGGGGCGGGGAGGGAGAGGAGGGGAAGGAGCAGGGAAGGTCGGGGCAGGGTAAGGTCCGTTGATACGTGCTATATTTGAATGCCAGGTTTTAATCGCCCTATAATTACGTCGCGTCGGAAAGCCGTACTCGCCATCACGAAGGAGGCTCTCATCCACGGTTCACTAAAGCGACTGTCACTGGGACATATCAGCACGGACGAACGCTCTACTACACACACACACACACACACACACACACACACACACACACACACACACACACTAACGATCTGGCTGTGTGGTAGCGACGCGGGCCTCGGGGCAGCGGCCTGGCTCGGCGATATCTCTCGACTTTGTCTTTGAGGATGTTTTGCCTCGCGATGAGTCCGTCTGTATCAGCTGTCCGGGAAGCCCTTGGACCCGATGTGACCGGCGGGGCCCTCAAGATCAAAGCCTGAGAAGACTCGGTACACGGGTCCACGGCAGCGGGTTGGCAAGGGTTTGTATCGTTATTTGAGTTTTGATATGAAATTCACCCCTCAAAAGCTTAACCATTGACTTCAAACTCACCCCTCAAAAGCTTAACCATTGGCATCAAATTCACCCCTCAAAAGCTTAACCATCGACATTAAAATTCACCCCTCAAAAGCTTAACCATCGACATTAAAATTCACCCCTCAAAAGCTTAACCATCGACATTAAAATTCACCCCTCAAAAGCTTAACCATCGACTTCAAATTTGCTCCTGAAAAGCTTAATCATTGATATCAAATTTACCCTCAAAAGTTTAACCATCGACTTCAAATTTGCTCCTGAAAAGCTTAATCATTGATATCAAATTTACCCTCAAAAGCTTAACCATCGACTTCAAATTTACCCCTCAAAGCTTAACCATTTTACGGCTCAAAAGCTTAACCATCGACATCAAATTCACCCCTCAAAGCTTAACCATTTTACGGCTCAAAAGCTTAACCATTGACATCAAATTCACCCCTCAAAAGCTTAACCATTGACTTCAAATTTACCCTACAAAATCTTAACCAAAGTTCACCCCTCAAAAGCTTAACCATCGACATCAGCTTCACCCCACAAAAGCTTAACCATCGACATCAGCTTCACCCCACAAAAGCTTAACCATCGACATCAGCTTCACCCCACAAAAGCTTAACCATTACTGAACATGTCCGTCAAGGTATTGGCAACCGAACATATACATACTTCCATCCGTACTGCCTTTGTGTGATATCTTGTGACCATCAATGCCGGGCTATCCGAAAGACGTGTTTACATTGATCTCGCCGCCGACAACTCATCTGTTTCAAGGCAGCGCGGAATGGTACGGTGGATGGTGTTTGCAGAGCGGTGGTGGTGATATACTCTGCAGCCCTGCCTGGTTCGCTGCTGGTCCTGCTCATCACTAGACGCAAAGTTATGAATGATTTATGCTCCTGTGATAACCATTGTTTTTAGTCTTGGTAGTAGTAGTAGTAGTAGTAGTAACAGCAGTAATAATAATAATAATAATAATAATAATAATAACACTACTACTACTACTACTGCTACATCCGTCAGGCGTACATGCCCAGCCCCTTCCTCTTTATGACTTCACAAAAATACGGCTTTTCCTCTCAGCCCGAGTTCCATTTTCTGTGTCAAATGACTACTTTTATGGCCCTCCTTCCCCGGCCCCGCTCCTCTCCCCCGGCCCTGCCCCCTGTGTCTTCCATTCATCCACGGGTGTTCCTCGTTCCCGCTTTCGGCTGCTTCTTGCCATGGAGTTCGTTTCCCGTCGACGTATCTCTTTGTCCCCAGTGGAAAGTTGGAAAGTTTCGTTTAGTCGGCGCAACATCTGTGGTCATATGCCGGAGACAGAGGGGGATGGAATTATAGAAGGGAACAGACCCCAGGAGACGGGACACAACCCTCGATTAATACCTAGAAAAGCCTTAGAAGTTTGGAAAGTTTCGTTTAGTCGGCGCAACATCTGTGGTCATATGCCGGAGACAGAGGGGGATGGAATTATAGAAGGGAACAGACCCCAGGAGACGGGACACAACCCTCGATTAATACCTAGAAAAGCCTTAGAAGTTTGGAAAGTTTCGTTTAGTCGGCGCAACATCTGTGGTCATATGCCGGAGACAGAAGGGGATGGAATTATAGAAGGGAACAGACCCCAGGGCCGAATACCATCCAGGCCCTCTCAAGCAAGCCTACAGGCGCTATAGACATAGACGTAAAAAAAAGGGGGGGGGAGGGGGGGGGTTTAAAAAAAGACATTAATATACAGAAACAAAACTCAACCCACAGTGAAAATACCAGTGACCGGAGTGTGCCGTTACAGAGGCTATACTTCCCCCCATCAACTCACCTGAACTGACCCTGAGGCAACACTATAAAACAAGAAGGAAAAATAGCACCTATATTACCAGTCCTCCTATGCCCTTGACGGCAGATCCAACACCCTCACTGTGCCGGCCTGACCCTCCCCGATCCCTCCCCCAATCCACGAGCCTCCGATGAACCACTTTTACAGGTTAATGGCTGCAACACTGCGTCCAGGGCATTGATTTTGGCTGTTGGTAATACAATTTAAGTAATGTTACTGATATCAGACACCTCTCCCTGCTAAACTGACCTCTCCCTTGGCCACTCCTTTCTTTAATAGGAGTGGCGTTAGCGGGGTTTTCTTCCTCATTTAATTTTAACCCTGAGCTGCTCCACATAGGCTGAAATGAATAGTTAAGCTTGAGTGGAGTTTGTGGAGTTACTCGCAGGTGGAAAACAGTTTTGGAAGCCGCCGGTGATTTAGGAGTGTGCAATAACAGACTTCTCTTAATGTGGCGGAGCTGCTCGCCTACGTTAAAACAGGGCATGATTAACCCCCCGAGGACCGCTATTAAAAGCGTCCTCGATAACACAGTCCCGGAATGTTGAATTTGGTTTATCTACGTGTTTTTTGGCCGAATAAATGAATCACAACAACAACAACATAAAAAAAACTATAATGCCCTGTTTGGAAGACGTAAACAAACAGGTATATTCAACATTTGAGACCATATCACAAACTCTCCCTTGCTAGACCATTCCCTTAACATATCACAAACTCTCCCTTGCTAGACCATTCCCTTAACATATCACAAACTCTCCCTTGCTAGACCATTCCCTTAACATATCACAAACTCTCCCTTGCTAGACCATTCCCTTAACATATCACAAACTCTCCCTTGCTAGACCATTCCCTTAACATATCGCAAGCTCTCCCTTGCTAGACCATTCCCTTAAGACCATATTACAAACTCTCCCTTGCTAGACCATTCCCTTAACATATCACAAGCTCTCCCTTGCTAGACCATTCCCTTAAGACCATATTACAAACTCTCCCTTGCTAGACCATTCCCTTAAGACCATATCACAAACTCTCCCTTGCTAGACCATTCCCTTAACATATCACAAGCTCTCCCTTGCAAGACCATTCCCTTAAGACCATATCACAAACTCTCCCTTGCTAGACCATTCCCTTAACATATCACAAGCTCTCCCTTGCTAGACCATTCCCTTAAGACCATATCACAAGCTCTCCCTTGCTAGACCATTCCCTTAACATATCACAAACTCTCCCTTGCTAGACCATTCCCCTAGCATATTACAAGCTCTCCCTTCCTAATTTCACCCTTCCTCCTTCTCTTCCTCCTCCTCCTCTCCTCTCCTCTCCTCTCCTCCTCCTCTATACAGTAACCCGGCCACAAGCTCTCTCAGGGACTTAACAAGTTACCTCGCACACAAGTTACCTCAATGAGTGCGTGCAGATCAGAAGTGAAGGAAAGCTAAAGAGGTTTGAATTATTAAACCGTGTAGGGTAGGACGGTGTGGGTGGGGGGGGGGCTGGTGGGGGGGGAGGGAGGGGGAGTTAGCGGAATACACATAGGTAATACAAACAGTTATATTGGAAACTCAGCGCGCACGGAAATGTACGACTCAGGTTACCAGGAATGGGATGGAGGGGTCTCTCGGTAAACATCGGAATATCATGAGTTAGGGTGCTTGTGGAAAGACCCGTGGCAGGCTGAGTGGGTGGGGTGACTTACTGGAGTGGGCGTGTGTGTGTGTGGATGTGGGTGTGGGTGGGTGTGTATTTGGGGGGTTGGAGGGTTCTGTCTCTCTCTCCGGCATATGACCACAGATGTTGCGCCGACTAAACCAAACTTTCCCTTCTCCTATAATTCCTTCCCTTTCAGTCTCTCTCCGGCATATGACCACAGATGTTGCGCCGACTAAACGAAACTTTCCCTTCTCCTATAATTCCTTCCCCTTCTGTCTCTCTCCGGCATATGACCACAGATGTTGCGCCGACTAAACGAAACTTTCCCTTCTCCTATAATTCCTTCCCCTTCTGTCTCTCTCCGGCATATGACCACAGATGTTGCGCCGACTAAACGAAACTTTCCCTTCTCCTCTAATTCCTTCCCCTTCTGTCTCTCTCCGGCATATGACCACAGATGTTGCGCCGACTAAACGAAACTTTCCAACTTTCTTTTTGGGTTTTTTTCCCGTAATTTTTTCTCCTTGACTGAAAACATACTAACACATTCACAAACACTCCCTCCCGCTCACTCACTCTCATTCTCTCTCATTTTCTCTCTCTCTCTCTCTCTCTCTCTCTCTCTCTCTCTCTCTCTCTCTCTCTCTCTCTCTCTCTCTCTCTCTCTCTCTCTCTCTCTCTCTCTCTCTCTCTCCCCACCCCCCCTCCCCTTCCCTCTCTCTCTCTCTCCATGAAGTAATAATATGCTCTATAATTTTTCCCCAGACGAGCAAAAAAACATCAATTTCCTTGAGTGACTTTTCCTTCTGAATTTACTTTAATTTCTTACTCTCGTTTTCTTTTTTTCTTTCTTTTTCCTCCCAGTGTATAAATTTCGCCTCCCAAAAATTTTCCAACCCGCGATATCATTTCTGCATTTTGGTAAGTCTGATCTCGTTTAATATGCATCTAAAGATATTCGTATGTTATTTTTTGCTTTCATCATTAGGGGGCTTCGTGGTGCAGTGGTTAGCACACTCAGCTCACAACCGAGAGAGCCCGGGTTCGATTCCCCGGCGGAGTGGAAAAATTTGGGCGGCTTTTCCGATACCCTACGCCCCTGTCCACCCAGCAGTGAATGGGTACCAGGTATTAATCGGGGGTTGTGTCCCGTCTCCTGGGGTCTGTTCCCTTCTCCTATAATTCCTTCCCCTTCTGTCTCTCTCTCCGGCATATGACCACAGATGTTGCGCCGACTAAACGAAACTTTCCAACTTTTCCTTTTCCGATACCCTACGCCCCTGTCCACCCAGCAGTGAATGGGTACCAGGTATTAATCGGGGGTTGTGTCCCGTCTCCTGGGGTCTGTTCCGTTCTCCTATAATTCCTTCCCCTTCTGTCTCTCCGGCATATGACCACAGATGTTGCGCCGACTAAACGAAACTTTCCAACTTTTACCTCTATCGTAATTAGATATTGAAACCGAGGTATTTTTTATCAATATACCGAGTCTTTTTTTTATATACTAATTCATTCATTCTTATTTTCATCAATTCCCGGGAGACATTATTTTCCTTTCTCCATTTTCCTTTGTTATCATTTCTTTGTAGTTTTCCTTCCTTCCTTCCTTTCTTTCTTTCTTTCTTCCCTCCTTCCTTCCTTCCTTCCTTCCTTTCTTTCTTTCTTTCTTTCTTTCTTTCTTCCCTCCTTCCTTCCTTCCTTCCTTCCTTCCATTCTCTTTCTTCTATTCTCTTCCTTCCTTCCTTCCTTCCTTCCTTCCTTCCTTCCTTTCTTCCTCCCTCCCTCCCTCCCTCCCTCCCTCCCTTCATTCCTTCTTTCCTTCCTTCCCTCTCTCCTTCCTTCCTCCTCCTTCCTTCCTTCCTTCCCTCCCTCCCTTCCTTCCTTCCTTCCTTCCCTCCTTCCTTCCTTCCTTCCATTCTCTTTCTACTTTCCTCCTCTTCCCATTTTCCCTCCCCGTCTCATTTCCTCCCCGCTTATCCTCGCATCTCCCTTCGTCCTCCCCCACACCCATACGCTATCATTAAACCAAGCAGTCTCCCCCGAGCTCCCCTTTTCTCCCCAGATATCTCCCCTCCTTCCTATGCATTCCCCTCCCCTTAATTTCTCCCTTTCCAGCTTCTCTCCCCTTCATCTCCCACTCCCTTGCTGCTTCCCTCCCCTTTATCCACCCCTCTCCCCTTCCTCTCCCCTCACAAGCATCTCCCCTTCTGTTGCTGTTCCTCTCCCATTCATCTCCCCTCCTCTTCATCTCTCCCCTCTCCACTTCTTCTCCCCTCCCCTCCAGCCTCCCTTCACAAGCATCTCCCCTTCTGTTGCTGTTCCTCTCCCATTTATCTCCCCCTCTCTTCCCTTCATTTCCCCTCCCCCCTACATCTCCCCTCCCCCTTCATCTCCCTTCCCCCTGTACCTCCCCCTCATCTTCATCTCCCCTTCCCCAAGCATCTCCCCTTCCCTCCCCATCATCCCCTCTCCCAATACGAGTCTACCCTCTCTAAAAACACCCCTTTCCTGTTTCCTTCCTTCCTTCCTTTCCTCCCTCTCTTCCTCTCCTCCCTCCCAGCTTCCTCCCTTCCTTCTCTCTCTTTCCTCCCTTTCCTTCATTAATTCCTTCTTTCCTTCTTCCTTCTCTCTCTCCCTTCTCCCTCCCTTTCTGCTTCCTTCCTTCATTCTTAACTTTAATTCTTTTTTCTTCCCTCCCTCCCTCCTTCCTTCTCTCCCTCCCTCTCTCCCTCTCTCCTCTCCCTGTCTCCCTCTCTCTCACTCCCTCCCTCCCTCCCTCCCAACGCCTCCATTTTCAGACGTCTTCATCGTTTTTCTTAACTATTTTTTAGGCAATCTTCACAAATTCAATCTCTCTCTCTCTCTCTCTCTCTCTCTCTCTCTCTCTCTCTCTCTCTCTCTCTCTCTCTCTCTCTCTCTCTCTCTCTCTCTCTCTCTCTCTCTCTCTCTCTCTCTCTCTCTCTCTCTCTCTCTCTCTCTCTCTCTCTCTCTCTCTCTCTCTCTCTCATTGTCAACACTATTAGCGGGAAGTTTATAACCGTAGGAGAAGAAGAAAGGATTGAAGTCAAGAAGGAAGGAAGGAAGGAGGCGGAAGGGGAGGAAGACGGAAGGGAAGAGAGAGAAGGAAAGGAGGAAGAAAGGAAAGAAGAAAGGAGAGAAAAAGGAAGGAGGGAGAGAGAGAGGTAGTGTTGGACCCCCTTGTGCATGATATATAATCCGTGAGGGGTGTCTGGGAAGGGGCCGGGTCAGGCGAGGCGGTACGGAGAGGCTGCATGTCTTGAGCCTCCTCGGGGAACAGCAAGGGTGCCTAACTTTCCCGTGACCAAGAGGCGAACAAACTTGTGCCGTCAGCTTCAGCCTTCGTCCTACCGCCGCCCCCAGGGACCACGATGCGACCACCACCATGTTCAGGGGTTGGGGGCAGCGTGGGTCAGCCCTCACCTGTACCTTCTCCACTAAGCCACGTTCTCTTCTTGCTAAACCATGGATAAAAGAAAAGGCACTTACACACTCGGTGCCAGACTGGAGTGATGCCTGCCCCTGACACTGGTAACGATGCTTCTTACTCGTGAATCAGTGAAGGCTTTGGTTGGGTTAGTGTGGGGCAGGGACGCAGGCGGAGGCGTAGAGGGTGGAATAAACAGAAGCAGATGCATTTTAAGACTCACTCGGGCCAGCTGACTTAACCTTGAAACACTGTACAGGTTGTTATTCCTAAACGCCTCCGGTTCTCACAAAAGTTCCCAAAGGCTAAATAGGAGAGGAATCGAGTTTTCATGAGTGGTTCTTCACGCTTCATGGTATAGAAGAAGGATCAAACTACCATCAGGGATATTAAAGTATACTCCTGGAAATGCCCATAATGCCCACGAAAGCCTTGTCAAATATGTGTGCTTGGGTGCTGAAATGCTTAAGAACACGGCTTTCTATATTTGCGTCTTGTGTGGGTGTGGGAGTGCGCGTGGGCAGACCAGCGTACGTGCGAGTTTGGCTACATTCGTCAGTATCGATAATTCATAACTTGCTTTTCCGCGGCGGCAAGTTGAGGTCTTCCCTTGCGTCGGTTTTGGTGATGCAGGAGTGACCTTTCTCTGTTCCGCTAATGCCTCAGAAGCCTCATGTCCACAGCCTATCTATATTTGCGTCGTGTGTGGGTGTGGGAGTGTGGGAGTGCGCGTGGACAGACCAGCGTGCGTGCGAGTTTGGATACATTCGTCAGTGCTTTTCTGCGGCGGTGTTGGTGATGCAGGAGTGACCTTCTCTGATTCGCTAATGCCTCAGAAGCCTCGTGTCCGCAGCCTCAATACGAGTGTGTCTCCTCGCTGAGCACCTTGGTGGAGCAGCGGCCTCCCCCCCCCCACTCACTCACTCACCCACCAGAAGCTAGATTTGACAGGCTGGAGTTTGATATTCTTGGAAGTTGAGTGGAGAGGGAAGGTGAAGTTAGACATGTGTATTATATTAAATCAAGACAGCTCTCCAACCGAAATTGACCTCGCTTTTGACCTCGTTTTCATTTGCTCTTGTGTTTTGGAGGGTTGTTGGTTTTTACAGCAGAGGAGAATGAAAAAAAAAACTCCAAAACACAAGAGAAAAAGAGTATCGCTTGAGTTTTTTATGCCCTTGAGCTGTTTCCAGTGGGGTAGAAAATTATATAGAGAGAGTATATATGTGCGTTGTTGTTTTTGTTTGGTGGAGAATGATTTTGAAAGATGAGAAAGTTGTGTTTTTATCTGGACAAAAAATAATTGTTAGCATAATGTTAATGGTTTTATTGTTTTAATATTTTGTTCTTTATTACCTAATTTTTATATGTTTGGGACGACTCTCAACTGTAATAATAATAAAAATAATAATAATAATAATAATAATAATGATAATAATAATAATAATAATAATAATAATAACAATAATAACAACCCCCAATTGATCTTCCCACTCAGAAATAAAGAATAATAATTTGCGTCCAACATAAATGTGAATAAGACTTACGGGCCATTAGGAGTTCGTTTATCTGTGCTTTCTTTTCCTAAACATCATGATATTCTCGTCCGGTTAATGATTCAATTTGGAAACTAAAATCACTCTTTGGAAGTTAATATCCGGGATAGCAGGTCGCCTCTTGCCGGTGCTAAGTCCCGGCGAAGCAGTGTTACCTGTGATCTGGCTAACGTTCAGGGTAGGCGATGGCTGAGTGGTAGCGTGCTGGGCCCATATTCACCACGTGATGGACGACGCGGGTTCGAATCCCCACGCTACCACCTGGGATTTTTCAGTCACCGCCGAGTGGCTGTCCTGAAGACCACCCATCAACCCGGACTCTAGAGAAAACCGTCCAAGTGAATCAAGAAGGAGTTCCGGGGGGCAGCATGAGCCAAGAGAAGATGGCGCCACTATAAACACTTGCCTGCGCCATGACGAGCTGGGGCCGAATACCATCCAGGCCCTTCAAGCAAGCCTACCGGCCCCATAGGCAGTAAGGCTTCAGTCCTGAACCAGCAGCACCCAGCAGTGAATGGGTACCAGGTATTAATCGGGGGTTGTGTCCCGTCTCCTGGGGTCTGTTCCCTTCTCCTATAATTCCTTCCCCTTCTGTCTCTCTTCGGCATATGACCACAGATGTTGCGCCGACTAAACGAAACTTTCCTTCCTTCCCCTTCTGTCTCTCTCCAGCATATGACCACAGATGTTGCGCCGACTAAACGAAACTTTCCTTCCTTCCCCTTCTGTCTCTCTCCAGCATATGACCACAGATGTTGCGCCGACTAAACGAAACTTTCCTTCCTTCCCCTTCTGTCTCTCTCCAGCATATGACCACAGATGTTGCGCCGACTAAACGAAACTTTCCAACTTCCTGAACCACCATCATCGTATTGAGTCTTCGCCCACGACGAGACCTTCAGCTTGAGAGACACACGTCGCCCGCAGCACACGTCGCCCGGAGTCGAACATCTTCCCGTCACGGAGCCTCGCCTCGCCCTCTCCTCCCCGCCGCACTTTAATATCCACGGCTGTCACACTAACCCAATATCTGCCGTGGCGCTGCTCTTCACACGCTCCTTCATGCCGGCTCCTCGGGGGGTTTCTTTGTACCCCTTGCCTGCCGCCGCCGAACGCGTGGCACTCTCCTTCATTTCAGGCGTTTGTGAGAAAGTGCATTTTTATCATGTGGACTGAATTTGGTGGTACTCGGTAAAAGTTGAAATTGACCTCCGTTTTGGCCGCTCGTTCTGTTTCTCTTTTCCTGGAGCAGAGTCTAGCTGGCCTTTCTTCTTCTTGTTTTTTTTCTTTGCCGTTGAGCTGCTTCCCTTCTACAAAAAAAACTACGCCCCTTTCCACCCAGCAGTGAATGGGTACCAGGTATTAATCGGGGGTTGTGTCCCGTCTCCTGGGGTCTGTTTCCTTCTCCTATAATTCCTTCCCCTTCTGTCTCTCTCCGGCATATGACCACAGATGTTGCGCCGACTAAACGAAACTTTCCAACTTTTCCTTTTCCGATACCCTACGCCCCTGTCCACCCAGCAGTGAATGGGAACCAGGTATTAATCGGGGGTTGTGTCCCGTCTCCTGGGGTCTGTTCCCTTCTCCTATAATTCCTTCCCCTTCTGTCTCTCTCCGGCATATGACCACAGATGTTGCACCGACTAAACGAAACTTTCCAACTTTTCTTCTTAAAAAAAAAAGAACCAACTGTTACCTTACACTTATGACTCAAGACCGTTTACTTACAGCGGTGACTTATGGGGCACACAACTTCAGTCACTCAATTTGACCAACTTCTGATGAAAGACAAAACTTATTTTTCCCCGCTGCCTCGGACTAATATAATGGTGGCTTATTGGGTAACGCTGCGTCTTGATTTCCCAGAGGCATCAGCTTCCGAGTGTTCCAGGCTGTGGCGGGATGAGAAGCTCCCAGCCAGCCAACTCGTCTTGCCATCCACCGCTGAAGGATTAGCCGTCGCTGTCTGCGTGTGTTGTGCAGCGCCGGAGAAAGACAAGCGTGATAACCTGGGCGAGGCAGTAGCTGGGCGTCCCCTGAGAGTGGCGTGACATCCCTCAAAGCGCCCGGCGGGGGAGGAAAACGGAGAACCGAAGTCTATATATATACCAAGTCAAGTCACTCTGCTTCAAAACCGGTACGCGCAGGAGGCGGTTTTGGGGCGGAGCAGCGGGATGACGTCACTTGGAGCCAAAAAAAAATACCCGCCAGTTCAGGGGTGACTAAAGTTGGGGCCGTGTGTGCACTCTGGATGTGCATTCTCGCCTCCTTTCACAGCGCGTTCAGGCAAGCCACTGACGAAAAAAATATGTCTTTTTATTGTGCTATTGCGTGACTGTAATTCCAATGCCTACAAACGGCGGTGTGGGGTGTGAGGGAGGGCATGTTGAAGTGATTGATTTAAATTAGTCCGCCTTTCCTCGTTTTCTCTAAATCCCTGTTTCTACATTCTCTAGTAGGGCTAGGGACATACTAAAAAGGATAAATGACTAGAGTATAAGAGTGATACTATACGAGAGAGAATCCAATCCCATGCACTCTTCATAATCACATCCAAAACTCCATTTTTTTTTTTTTTTTTTTTTTTACGCCTATGGCACCGGTCGGACCCAGCTCGTTGTGGCGCAGGCAGGCAAGTGTTTATAGTGGCGCCATCTTGCAATAGCTCATTCTGCCCCCCGGAGCTCATCTTTGATCCTAGAATCTAAAGTCCGGGTTGATAGGTGGTCTTCTGGACAGCATTACGGGTAGGCGGTGGCTGAGTGGTAGCGTGCTGGGCCCACATTCACCGCGTGATGGACGACGCGGGTTCGAATCCCCACGCTACCACCTGGGATTTTTCAGTCACCGCCGAGTGGCTTAAAACTACCCACATGCTGTCCTGAAGACCACCCATCAACCCGGACTCTAGAGGAAACCGTCCAAGTGAATCAAGGAGGAGTTCCGGGGGGCAGCATGAGCCAGGAGAAGATGGCGCCACTATAAACACTTGCCTGCGCCATGACGGGCTGGGGCCGTCTACCATCCAGGCCCCTCAAGCAAGCCTACCGGCGCTATAGGCATACACGTAAAAAAAAGAAAATGTGGGTAGTCTTAGGCCACTTGGCGGTGACTGAAAAACCACTGCTTGCGGCATCGGGCGGGGCGCGAACCCTCGTCGTCCTGGCCGCGGCGCCGTCACGCTATCCACTCAGCCACCACATCTAGTGCCTCAAATGACCGACGTCAATAACCTAGTTTGTATCTCTCTCTCTCTCTCTCTCTCTCTCTCTCTCTCTCTCTCTCTCTCTCTCTCTCTCTCTCTCTCTCTCTCTCTCTCTCTCTCTCTCTCTCTCTCTCTCTCTCTCTCTCTCTCTCATTCACTGTAAACCCCTGACCTTCTCCACTGAAAATAATACAGGAAGGAAAAAGACGGAGGTACATTTTTGAAGGGATTACAGCATTGAGGAAGAGAGGAAAAGTGAGGAAGGGAATAGAAGGCAAAAGATAGCAGGGTTCTCTCTCTCTCTCTCTCTCTCTCTCTCTCTCTCTCTCTCTCTCTCTCTCTCTCTCTCTCTCTCTCTCTCTCTCTCTCTCTCTCTCTCTCTCTCTCTCTCTCTCTCTCTCTCGCAAGGGGGTCTAATGGAACGCTGGCCTTCCTGTCCTCCTGTGTAACCAGCGCTGGAAAAAGAGACAAGGAGGAAGAAGAAGAAGAAGAAGAAGAAGAAGAAGAAGAAGAAGAAGAAGAAGAAGAAGAAGAAGAAGATTAGGAGGAGAAGGAGGAGGAGGAGGGAGACGAAAAAAAAAAATAAGTAGAGTTTCACGCAAAATATATCGTTAGAGAGAGAAGTAGGAGTAGAAGAAAAGGAATAAACTGAGAGAGAGAGACTTGGGGAATTAAATTTGAGGGTTGTATTTTATTTTTTTTTGTTTGTTTTTTGTTTTTTGCGTTTCGGGGATTTTTTTTTTTTTCCTCTTGTTTGTCCTTTGATTTGTCTCCCTTACCGTGGAGAGAAGTTTGCAACAAACTGATTTAGGTGAGTTGTCATGGTAACAGCTGACGGCAAGAACTCTCTCTCTCTCTCTCTCTATATATCTCTCTC
>NW_026112017.1:207500-212500 GCF_024679095.1 Eriocheir sinensis
TCATTTCTCTCCCTTCCCCTCTCTCTCTATCTCTCTTTCTCTCTCTGTCTGTCTCTCTAACGCACTCTCTCTCTCTTTCGACAAGTCAGGGCTTTTAATACTCTGTTCATGATTGCTACGCGTTCTGTACCTTCTCATATCTCTCCCTTTCCCTCTCTCTCTATCTCTCTATCTCTTTCTTTGCCTGTCTGTCTCACGCCAAGTCAAGGGTTTTCATACTCTCCTCATATGCTCCGTGCTGCCTCGTTTCGCTGCTTCATTAAGGGCGTTCATTCATCTCCACACTTCCCTTTAGAACAGTTCCAGACGGACATATCGATTTCAGGATCCTCCAAAATGTGAATCACGTGTTGGTCCCCTTATGCGCTGGAAGTCTCTCTCTCTCTCTATCTCTCTCTCTCTCTCTCTCTCTCTCTCTCTCTCTCTCTCTATCCCCCACACTCATCCCAGACTCTACCTCTTTCCTCTTCCTCCACTCCCCTCTCTCTCCCTCCCATACCCTCAGTTCCTCCACCTTCTGTGTCTTGCTGGGTGGAGAGAGAGCATTCGAGTCACAAAGTTTAGAGTAAGGGCGATCAAATACTTTTTTTTTTTTTTCGTAACAACTTGTATCATTCTCGTTTCTCTTCTCAGTCTTCATCTTCTTATTCCTTTTCTTCTCCTTTCATCTCTCTGTTCCCTCAGTTAGTAAAGTATATCTCACCTCACCGTATGAAACTATATGAAAAAACACCCCCAAAAAACACCTGGCAGTTATTCACTTCAGTTTCCCCTCTAAAGTTGTCCCGCCTTCCGTTTTCTTTGATTCCTTAGGTGGGTGAGACTCTGATTCCCTTCCTTTTCTTCTTTCATCTCTGTTCCCTCAGTTAGTAAAGTATATCTCACGTCACCGTCTGAAACAATATTAAAAAACACTCCCTAGAAAACACCTGGCAATTATTCAGTTCAGTTTCCCCTCTAAAGTTGTTCCTCCCTCCGTTTTCTTTGATTCCTCAGGTGGGTGAGACTCTGATTCCCTTCCTTTTCTTCTTCCATCTCTGTTCCCTCAGTTAGTAAAGTATATCTCACGTCACCGTCTGAAACAATATTAAAAAACACTCCCTAGAAAACACCTGGCAATTATTCAGTTCAGTTTCCCCTCTAAAGTTGTCCCTCCTTCCGTTTTCTTCGATTCCTCAGGTGGGTGATATACTCCGAGTCCCTTCCTTCCTTAATGAGCTACTGTGCATCTCATTTCACTTCCTCGTTATATCAGTTCTTCTCTTCTTCTCGTATGATGTTGACTCCCTTCCTCCTCCTCCTCCTCCTCCTCCTCCTCCTCCTGCTGCTCCAAGACTTCATTTCTTGGCCCTGGGAACTTTTGACTTTTCTACAGTTTTCTGCCTCTTTTTATTTTCCCCATTTCTCTCCTTGTTTCTGTTTTTTTCTCCCTTTCTTTTAGTCACTGTGTCATATCTACTCTTTCCCAAGCTATTCATTCATTCATTCTCTCTCCTACGTTCAAGTTTCTCATCTCTAATTTACAGTTGTTGTTTTTTCCTTTGTATGAAAACTTTTTTTTACGTGTACGCCTATAGCGCCGATAGGCTTGCTTGAGGGGCCTGGATGGTATTCGGCCCCATCCCGTCATGGCGCAGGCAAGTGTTTATAGTGGCGCCATCTTCTCTTGGCTCATGCTGCCCCCCGGAACTCCTTCTTGATTCACTTGGACGGTTTCCTCTAGAGTCCGGGTTGATGGGTGGTCTTCAGGACAGCATGTGGGTAGTTTTAAGCCACTCGGCGGTGACTGAAAAATCCGAGGTGGTAGCGTGGTGAATGTGGGCCCAGCACCCCCGATTAATACCTGGTACCCATTCACTGCTGGGTGGACAGGGGCGCAGGGTATCGGAAAAGCCGCCCAAATTTTTCCACTCCGCCTGGGAATCGAACCCGGGCTCTCTTGATTGTGAACCGAGTGTGCTAACCACTGCACCACGAAGCCCCTAGGAGGAGGAGGAGGAGGAGGAGGAAGAGGCCCACTCAGGGAGCATAATGACCTTCACGCTCCCTTCGAGGCTCCACCCAAAAGATTTTAAACTCCAAACTTTCCCCGTCCGCTCACAGCCATTATAAAAAATAAAGTATTAAAAACCCAACTTAAAATTTACGACGTGGGGGAAAACACTAACGCCAACAAATAATGGCGGCCAGAGACGATGAAAAAAAATTATAATAAAAAAAAATATATACGAGTTGTCAAGGGAAGGCCGTTTTCTCTAATATACTGAGAAAGAAAACGGGAGGCGAGACTGAAGGGCTTACTTACTAACATTATTTATCAAGAGAGTCTCCCAAGATGGCGTAAATATTTCAGGATCACGGGATGGGAGAGAGAGAGAGAGAGAGAGAGAGAAAATTAATGTACAATATTGAAGAGTCCATCAGCTTTCTAAAAGAGATTTAAAGTTTCGGAAAGTGTTTTGCTAAGAGAGAGAGAGAGAGAGAGAGAGAGAGAGAGAGAGAGAGAGAGAGAGACCGACCCCCCCCATCCACACACACACACACACACACACACACACACACACACAGAGGCTGAGACACATGTTATATTGATGCCAATTCCAGCAGCTTTTGAAAGAGCGTTAAGAGCATCCTATTAGCGCGCCATTAACATGAATAGACTAAATGCATATAAATAATTAGTTAAATAAATACACAATGACATTACCATTAACGAATTTACTTGCTAATGGACGGACGCCTAACGAGGGTAAAAAAAATAAAAATCCACAAGAATAACTAAATAGATATATACATTAATGACTAAAAAATGAAATAAAATATATATACCATAATTTGATGAAAAAAAAACTATTTACTGGATGAAAAAGAAAAAAAGAAATATGAAAGTTAACAATATTGTCTGTGATTCTGTCTGTTGGTTTGTCTGTCTGCCTAATTTTCAACCTGTCTGTCTGTCTGTCTGCAAGCCTGAATACGTCCATCTCTCTCTCTCTCTCTCTCTCTCTCTCTCTCTCTCTCTCTCTCTCTCTCTCTCTCTCTCTCTCTCTCTCTCTCTCTCTCTCTCTCTCTCTCTCTCGTCCTTTTTTTTCTTATCTTTTCCATTTTTTTTCTCATTTCTTTCCCTCCTTTTCCCTAAGACTACCCACATGCTGTTCTTAACCCGGTAGCAGCGACGGGCCAAATTTGTGGCTTTACCGTGTACCAGCGACGGGCCAAATTTGTGGCTTTACCGTGTAGCAGCGACGGGCCAAATTTGTGGCTTTACCGTGTAGCAACGACAGGCCAAATTTGTGGCTTTACCGTGTAGCAGCGACGGGCCAAATTTGTGGCTTTACCGTGTAGCAGCGACGGGCCAAATTTGTGGCTTTACCGTGTAGCAGCGACGGGCCAAATTTGTGGCTTTACCGTGTAGCAGCGACGGGCCAAATTTGTGGCTTTACCGTGTAGCAGCGACGGGCCAAATTTGTGGCTTTACCGTGTAGCAGCGACGGGCCAAATTTGTGGCTTCACCGTGTAGCAGCGACGGGCTAAATTTGTGGCTTCACCGTGTAGCAGCGACGGGCCAAATTTGTGGCTTCACCGTGTAGCAGCGACGGGCCAAATTTGTGGCTTCACCGTGTAGCAGCGACGGGCCAAATTTGTGGCTTCACCGTGTAGCAGCGACGGGCCAAATTTGTGGCTTTACCGTGTAGCAGCGACGGGCCAAATTTGTGCCATGATATAAACCCCCTAAAAAGATGATACATAATCTGATCACAAATTCTTTGATATATATTATGAAATGGTTTGTG
This sequence comes from Eriocheir sinensis, assembly GCF_024679095.1. Classification (NCBI taxonomy): domain Eukaryota; kingdom Metazoa; phylum Arthropoda; class Malacostraca; order Decapoda; family Varunidae; genus Eriocheir; species Eriocheir sinensis. The sequence continues at coordinate 211,295 of NW_026112017.1, forward strand.
TGAGGGGTGATTTTTTTTCTCATTTTTCCCGCTTAGAGGGACCATTAAGAAACATGATCCCTGCTGCTACTGGGTTAAAGAAAAAGAAAATCCGAAATGACAACCTTCACCGATTTTAACTTGTCTCCATCAGTATTTCTTTCCCTTCAAGCTGAAAGATGCGGTAAAGTGTTCGTATACAAGCGAAAAGTTACAAGCACATGCAAAATACTTATAATATATCCGGTTTTAGTCTCTCACTGCTGTTGGCGCGAGACTGGAAATTGTTCAGCGCGGAGAGGCAAAGTTAACGCTGCCCCAAAGGAGGAAATCCATCGCTGGGAGACATAAGGCGGCGCTCAAATATTCATGTGGACGAACAGGAATTTGCCGAGTGTTTGGAAATTATAAAAGGCGACGATGAAACGGCGAAACAAATCTCCTACTTACGTTTAGAATCCCTTCCCACATCTCCCCCCACCCCTCCTCGAGCCAGCCAAGAAGGAGTGAATGGAAAAGCGAACTTCTGGGTGCAAGAGTGTTTTAGTATTGGCCATATTGAAGACACGGTAAACTCTCAACAAGAAGACGTGAAAATGGCGAAACAAATCAACTGTTTACGTTTAGAATCCCTTCCCATATCTTTCCCCTCCTTGAGCCAGCCAAGAAGGAGTGAATGGAAAAGCGAACTACTGGATGCAAGAGTGTTTTAGTATTGGCCATATTGAAGACACGGTAAACTCTCAACACTAAGACGTGAAAATGGCGAAACAAATCAACTGTTTACGTTTAGAATCCCTTCCCATATCTTCCCCCCTCCTCGAGCCAGCCAAGAAGGAGTGAATGGAAAAGCGAACTACTGGATGCAAGAGTGTTTTAGTATTGGCCATATTGAGAACACGGAAAACTCTCAACAATAACAACTGGATGCTGGATTGTGTTAGTATTGACCACATTAACCCAGTAGCAGCGACGGGCCAAATTTGTGGCTTTACCGTGTAGCAGCGACGGGCCAAATTTGTGGCTTTACCGTGTAGCAGCGACGGGCCAAATTTGTGGCTTTACCGTGTAGCAGCAACGGGCCAAATTTGTGGCTATACCGTGTACCAGCGACGGGCCAACTTTGTGCCATGATATAACCCCCCAAAATAGATGATACATAAACTGATCACAAATGCGTTGATATATATTATGAAATGGTTTGTGTGAGTGATGATTTTTTTTCTC
>NW_026112017.1:217500-247500 GCF_024679095.1 Eriocheir sinensis
CTTTATTTCAACGTCACAGAGGAAGCCGATATATTCACGCTTAGTTGTATATACATCTTCCCTTGTTCTCATTCCTCAGCACACCCCTTCTTCCATCTGCTTCTGCGCTCTCTCTCTCTCTCTCTTTCTCTCTCTCTTTTTTTGCCGGGGGGCTTCGTGGTGCAGTGGTTAGCACACTCGGCTCACAAGCAAGAGAGCCCGGGTTCGATTCCCGGGCGGAGTGGAAAAATTTGGGCGGCTGTTCCGATACCCTACACCCCTGTCCACCCAGCAGTGAATGGGTACCAGGTATTAATCGGGGGTTGTGTCCCGTCTCCTGGGGTCTGTTCCTTTCTATAATTCCTTCCCCTTCTGTCTCTCTCCGGCATATGACCACAGATGTTGCGCCGACTAAACGAAACTTTCCATCTTTCCCTAACTAAACCTGTCTCTCTTGTATTAATCGGGGGTTGTGTCCCGTCTCCTGGGGTCTGTTCCCTTCTCCTATAATACCTTCCCCTTCTGTCTCTCTCTCTCTCCGGCATATGACCACAGATGTTGCGCCGACTAAACGAAACTTTCCATCTTTCCCTAACTAAACCTGTCTCTCTTGTATTAATCGGGGGTTGTGTCCCGTCTCCTGGGGTCTGTTCCCTTCTCCTATAATTCCTTCCCCTTCTGTCTCTCTCCGGCATATGACCACAGATGTTGCTCCGACTAAACGAAACTTTCCATCTTTCCCTAACTAAACCTGTCTCTCTTGTATTAATCGGGGGTTGTGTCCCGTCTCCTGGGGTCTGTTCCCTTCTCCTATAATTCCTTCCCCTTCTGTCTCTCTCTCCGGCATATGACCACAGATGTTGCTCCGACTAAACGAAACTTTCCAACTTTCCCTAACTTAACCTGTCTTACTTGTATTAATCGGGGGTTGTGTCCCGTCTCCTGGGGTCTGTTCCCTTCTCCTATAATACCTTCCCCTTCTGTCTCTCTCTCTCTCCGGCATATGACCACAGATGTTGCGGCGACTAAACGAAACTTTCCAACTTTCCCTAACTAAACCTGTCTCACTTGTATTAATCGGGGGTTGTGTCCCGTCTCCTGGGGTCTGTTCCATTCTCCTATAATTCCTTCCCCTTCTGTCTCTCTCTCTCCGGCTTATGACCACAGATGTTGCGGCGACTAAACGAAACTTTCCATCTTTCCCTAACTAAACCTGTCTCACTTGTATTAATCGGGGGTTGTGTCCCGTCTCCATGGGGTCTGTTCCCTTCTCCTATAATTCCTTCCCCTTCTGTCTCTCTCCGGCATATGACCACAGATGTTGCGCCGACTAAACGAAACTTTCCATCTTTCCCTAACTTTACCTGTCTTACTTGTATTAATCGGGGGTTGTGTCCCGTCTCCTGGGGTCTGTTCCCTTCTCCTATAATTCCTTCCCCTTCTGTCTCTCTCCGGCATATGACCACAGATGTTGCACCGACTAAACGAAACTTTCCATCTTTCCCTAACTAAACCTGTCTCTCTTGTATTAATCGGGGGTTGTGTCCCGTCTCCTGGGGTCTGTTCCCTTCTCCTATAATACCTTCCCCTTCTGTTTCTGTCTCTCTCCGGCATATGACCACAGATGTTGCGCCGACTAAACGAAACTTTCCATCTTTCCCTAACTAAACCTGTCTCTCTTGTATTAATCGGGGGTTGTGTCCCGTCTCCTGGGGTCTGTTCCCTTCTCCTATAATACCTTCCCCTTCTGTCTCTCTCTCCGGCATATGACCACAGATGTTGCGCCGACTAAACGAAACCTTCCAACTTTTCCCACACGTCACTCACCCCGCCTCTCCCTCCCTCAGTCCCTGGTGTATGAGGACGGCGTGCTGGTGTCGGGGTCGCTGCAGGCGCTGGTCCAACACGCTGTGCCGACCGCCGTCTACTACCCCGACACAGCCTACCTCTTCGCCTTCCTGCTGTCATCGCGGCTCTTCGTCAAGCCCCACGAGTTATTGCAGCGGGTTTGCGAGGTTGGCTTCACGCAGCAGGGCCTCAAGGACAACGACCTCTCCACCATTAACAAGGTAAGGAACGCATAATTGAACTGCTCTTTCGGCCGCCTCCTCGGATTCTTTACAGGAGCGGCAAGTAGCGGGATTTTTTTTTATTGTTTCCTTTGCTGTAAAAAAAAATGCTTGCTGTTCTTGTAAGAGTGGAGTCTAAGGCTCTTCATCTCATCAGCTCTCCTCCTCCTACTGATAGTCTTCTACCTCTTAAATTTCGCCGCCATGTTGCCTCTCTTTCTATCTTCTATCGATATTTCCACGCTGACTGCTCTTCTGAACTTGCTAACTGCATGCCTCCCCCCCTCCCGCGGCCCCGCTGCACACAACTTTCTATTCATGCTCATCCCTATACTGTTCAAACCCCTTATGCAAGAGTTAACCAGCATCTTCACTCTTTCATCCCTATACTGTTCAAACCCCTTATGCAAGAGTTAACCAGCATCTTCACTCTTTCATCCCTATACTGTCCAAACCCCTTATGCAAGAGTTAACCAGCATCTTCACTCTTTCATCCCTATACTGTCCAAACCCCTTATGCAAGAGTTAACCAGCATCTTCACTCTTTCATCCCTCACGCTAGTAAACTCTGGAACAATCTTCCTTCATCTGTATTTCCTCCTGCCTACGACTTGAACTCTTTCAGGAGGAGGGTATCAGGACACGTCTCCTCCCGAAATTGACCTCTCTTTCGGCCACCTCTTTGGATTCTTTTTTAGGAGCAGCGAGTATCGGGCTTTTTTTTATTATTGTTTCCTTTTTTTGTGTGCCCTTGAGCTGTCTCCTTTATTGTAAAAAAAAATAGATAAATAAATGGGTCTAGTCCACTCACTCTTCATCGGCCAACTCAGCCTCATCTGGTCTACTTTACTTAATTTATCTTGCTCAAGTTAACCTCACCTCCGACATCATCCGAGCAAGCCGCCTCCTGTTCCACTCCTCACACGAAACGCAGCCTGTTCCACTCCTCACACAAAACCCAGCCTGTTCCACTCCTCACACAAAACCCAGCCTGTTCCACTCCTAACACAAAAGCCAGCCTGCTCCACTCCTCACACAAAACCCAGCCTGTTCCACTCCTCACACGAAACCCAGCCTGTTCCACTCCTCACACAAAACCCAGCCTGTTCCACTCCTCACACAAAACCCAGCCTGTTCCACTCCTCACACAAAACCCAGCCTGTTCCACTCCTCACACAAAACCCAGCCTGTTCCACTCCTAACACAAAACCCAGCCTGTTCCACTCCTCACACGAAACCCCACCTGTTCCACTCCTCACACAAAACCCAGCCTGTTCCACTCCTCACACGAAACGCAGCCTGTTCCACTCCTCACACAAAACCCAGCCTGTTCCACTCCTAACACAGAACCCCACCTGTTACACTCCTCACACAAAACCAAGCCTGTTCCACTCCTCACACAAAACCCCACCTGTTCCACTCCTGACACGAAACCCCACCTGTTCCACTCCTCACACGAAACCCAGCCTGTTCCACTCCTCACACAAAACCCAGCCTGTTCCACTCCTCACACAAAACCCAGCCTGTTCCACTCCTCACACAAAACCCAGCCTGTTCCACTCCTCACACGAAACCCAGCCTGTTCTAATCGTAGCATGACCCCGCTAACCTGTGCACATGAGGCCCCGTTTGTACAGACAGCCAGTGTAGCCTTCTCTTGGGGTCAGATGAAATGATATATAGCTAGCGGGACCCACCTCCTTCACCGCCACAGCGCAAGCCATCACTCCGCCATCACTATTTAAAGAGTAATTTGGAATAAGCCGATATGTTTTGCAATAAAGATTACCTATGTACTTTTATATTCGTACTTTGGTAGATTCATAAGTGTTATATTTAATGCCATTTTAAAAACACCGAGCCAGGGCAGGATAGCAGGCAAGGCTCGTGTTGAAACCGGGGGCTTCGTGGTGCAGTGGTTAGCACACTCGACTCACAACTGAGAGAGCCCGGGTTCGATTCCCGGGCGGAGTGGAAAAATTTGGGCGGCTTTTCCGATACCCTACGCCCTGTCCACCCAGCAGTGAATGGGTACCAGGTATTAATCGGGGGTTGTGTCCCGTCTCCTGGGGTCTGTTCCCTTCTCCTATAATTCCTTCCCCTTCTGTCTCTCTCCGGCATATGACCACAGATGTTGCGCCGACTAAACGAAACTTTCCAAACTTCGTGTTGAAACTCATAATACCGCAATCAGGGCAGTTTATATGTTGCGTTTCGGTATTCATGGAGCGCCGCCTTTCATTAGTGGACACTCATTAATGCTGCTTTGTTAAGACGCGTCGTGGCATTCATGATTTTTTTCACCGCCAGTGTGCCGACCTCAAAGGCTGGTCAGGGCAAAATATACACCATGTCAACGGGGGCTGTTTAATGAGTAACCTCAGGGGTCCTGTAGGTTAAGATACGTTTTCGCAGTGCGTTGAGACATATGGCTGAATTACATTACTCCGTCAGTTAATATCCGAAGTACATTGTGTAGTCACTGAAGATGCTGCGTAACCATATTGTATCAGGGAAAAGTGATGAGTTAAGCCCAGGGAGGCGGTGGCTGAATGGATAGCGTGACGGCGCCGCGTTCAGGACGACGCGAGTTCAATCCCCGCCCGGTGCTACCAAGCTGGGATTTTTCAGCCGCCGCCGAGTGGCTTAAAACTACCCACATGCTGTCCAGAAGACCACCTATCAACCCGGACTCTAGATTCTAGGATTAAAGATGAACTCCGGGAGGGCAGCATGAGCCAATGCAAGATGGCGCCACTATAAACACTCGCCTGCGCCAGAACGGGCTGGGCCGACCATCAGGCCCCACCGGGAAGAAGCCTTGGACCGACCATCAGGATCCACCGGGAAGAAGCCTTGGGCCTATCATCAGGATCCACCGGGAAGAAGCCTTGGGCCGACCATCAGGATCCACCGGGAAGAAGCCTTGGACCGACCATCAGGCCCCACCGGGAAGAAGCCTTGGGCCTATCATCAGGATCCACCGGGAAGAAGCCTTGGACCGACCATCAGGCCCCACCGGGAAGAAGCCTTGGACCGACCATCAGGATCCACCGGGAAGAAGCCTTGGACCGACCATCAGGATCCACCGGGAAGAAGCCTTGGGCCTATCATCAGGATCCACCGGGAAGAAGCCTTGGGCCTATCATCAGGATCCACCGGGAAGAAGCCTTGGGCCGACCATCAGGCCCCACCGGGAAGAAGCCTTGGGCCTATCATCAGGATCCACCGGGAAGAAGCCTTGGGCCTATCATCAGGATCCACCGGGAAGAAGCCTTGGGCCGACCATCAGGATCCACTGGAAGTAGCCTTGGGCCAAGCATCAGTATCCACCTGGAAGAAGCCTTGGGCCGACCATCAGGATCCACCGGGAAGAAGCCTTGGGCCTATCATCAGGATCCACCGGGAAGAAGCCTTGGGCCGACCATCAGGCCCCACCGGGAAGAAGCCTTGGGCCGACCATCAGGATCCACCGGGAAGAAGCCTTGGGCCTATCATCAGGATCCACCGGGAAGAAGCCTTGGGCCGACCATCAGGATCCACCGGGAAGAAGCCTTGGGCCGACCATCAGGATCCACCGGGAAGAAGCCTTGGGCCGACCATCAGGATCCACCGGGAAGAAGCCTTGGGCCGACCATCAGGATCCACGGGGACGAAGCCTTGGGCCGACCATCAGGATCCACCGGAAGAAGCCTTGGGCCGACCATCAGGATCCACCGGGAAGAAGCCTTGGGCCGACCATCAGGATCCACCGGGAAGAAGCCTTGGGCCGACCATCAGGATCCACCGGGAAGAAGCCTTGGGCCGACCATCAGGATCCACCGGGAAGAAGCCTTGGGCCGACCATAGGACTCATCTCAAGAAATAAATAAAAATCCAGGCAAAAAAATATACCGCACAGGTAATGCAAAATCTCTCCCCCAAGTGAGACACTGTGTTGAATATAAAGTGCATGATAAGTCCTCGCAGGCAGGCAAGAGTGTATAGACGAGGACGTATTTTGCATGAGATTTTTCTGGGTCGGGGCGGAGAGTTATTTTCTGGGGAGGTTCTTCAACACATGAAAACAAAAAGAAGATGGAAGTTATATATGTGAGTGTCGTTGAACAGTCGACAGAATCATGAGAGAGAGAGAGAGAGAGAGAGAGAGAGATGATATTTTTCTTGGTCGGAACGGAGAGTCATTTCATACCGAGGTTCTTCAACACATAGAAACAAAAAGAAAAGATGGATTTATAGATGTGAATGTCGTTTGAACAGTCGGCAGAATCATGAGAGAGAGAGTCCAGGAGTCCAATACGAGGCGAGAGTACAGGGACGCGAGGTGAATGAAGGCTTCGTGAATAGAGCATTGTCCGAGTGTGTCAGGGATTGCTGGGTGCCTGGTCGAGGGTGAGGCAGTGAGAGACGAGGAGGGAGAAAGACGGGGTTCAAAGGAGCTGGGTTATTTTTTTATTTTTTTTTTTGGGGGGGGGGCACTCCTCTACTGTATTGTTGCATTTTTTTTCTTTTTTACGTGTACGCCTGTAACGCCGGTAAGCTCACTTGAGGGGCCTGGATGGTGTTTGGCCCCAGCCCGTCATGTCGCAGGCAAGTGTTTATAGTGGCGCCATCTTCTCTTGGCTCATGCTGCCCCCCGGAACTCCTTCTTGATTCACTTGGACGGTTTCCTCTAGAGTCCGGGTTGATGGGTGGTCTTCAGGACAGCATGTGGGTAGTTTTAAGCCACTCGGCGGTGACTGAAAAATCCCAGGTGGTAGCGTGGGGATTCGAACCCGCGACGTCCCACACGCGGCGAATGTGGGCCCAGCACGCTACCACTCAGCCACCGCCTACCCCAATAGCGTAGCGTCGTTATCGTCGTTTTTGTTGTTGTTTGAATGTTTTTGTCCATTCTCACATCAGCTATTTCTAAAGGTCAAAGAGGGGATCAGTCGGGTTCTAATGAGTGTTTCCTGAGGTTCACGGTACAGAAGAAGGGTCACACTACCATCAGGGTCATAAAACTACCCCTAGACATGCCCGCAACTCCCACGAAAGCCTTGTCAAACAGGTGTTCTTGGGCGGCGAAATGTCTTATAATACAATTCCTTCCTTCCTCATCAGCTTCAGGTTCTAATGAGTGTTTCTTCAGGTTCACGGTACAGAAGAAGGGTCACACTACCACCAGGGTCATAAAACTACCCCCTAGACATGCCCGCAACTCCCACGAAAGCCTTGTCAAATAGGTGTTCTTGGGCGGCGAAATGTCTTATATACGACCCAGAGAGTGAGCGGTGGATGTGTTGGCATTAGTTGGCCGTGAGGGGGCAGCACCGCCACGGCCTCGTGCTTGAAAATTCAGTTTGAAGGAATTAGATTTCAGCGCAAAATGTCAACTATATACGGTTTTACGAAATGCTTCCAAATTATTTTTATGACGAGGGCATTTGCTGTTGTATAATATATTTGCCATCGCGTAAATTGGCGCTTCACAATATTCAACGAGTAACGAGCAGGGTGATTATGTTCCCCCGTTGTACGTGTGTGTGTGTGTGTGTGTGTGTGTGTGTGTGTGTGTGTGTGTGTGTTCGTCTGTTACCAAAATACTTCCCTTACCTTATTTACCGTATCTTATTTACCTTACCTTACCTTACCTAACCTTACCTAACCTTACCTTACCTTACCTTACCTTACCTTACCTAACCTTACCTTACCTTACCTAACCTTACCTAACCTTACCTTACCTTACCTTACCTTACCTTACCTTACCTAACCTTACCTTACCTTACCTTACCTAACCTTACCTTACCTTACCTTACCTTACCTTACCTAACCTTACCTAACCTTACCTAACCTTACCTTACCTTACCTTACCTTACCTTACCTAACCTTACCTTACCTTACCTTACCTTACCTTACCTTACCTTACCTTACCTAACCTTACCTTACCTTACCTAACCTTACCTTACCTTACCTAACCTTACCTTACCTAACCTTACCTTACCTTACCTAACCTTACCTTACATTACCTCACCTTACCTACCCTTACCTTATCTAACCTTACCTAACCTAACCTAACCTTACCTTACCTCACCTTACCTAACCTTACCTTACCTTACCTTACCTTACCTTACCTTACCTTACCTAACCTTACCTTACCTTACCTAACCTTACCTCACCTTACCTAACCTTACCTTACCTTACCTTACCATACCTTACCTAACCTTACCTTACCTTACCTTACCTTACCTTACCTTACCTTACCTAACCTTACCTTACCTAACCTTACCTTACCTTACCTTACCTAACCTTACCCTATCTAACCTCACCTTACCTTATCTCACCTTACCGTACCTTACCAAACCTTACCTAACCATACCTTACCTTACCTTACCTAATCTCAAAAACAGCTTAATTAACAACGTCGCCAAACACACACGAGAACATCTGTGGGCGGCAATCTGAAACGGACTAAATCTTGTTAAGTGAAAGGTGTTGGTGAGAGAGTGGGCGATGATTGGAGTGTGTGTGTGTGTGTGTGTGTGTGTGTGTGTGTGTGTTAATTGACGAGCTGGCGTTGATTCAGAGTCAGTGGGTGGGAGGGTGAAGAGAGGCGAGGAGGAGGTTGTGTCAGCGAGGTGTTATTGTGCGCGCCGCTGGAGTCGAGATAATCCGCAAACCTCTTGAAGCCGTGAACCGTGAGTCTGCCATTGACGCCGAGGGGACGCCGAGGGATGCGCGCGCGTGGTCATGACAGGGAGGGATAGAAATAACAAGACTTGAAAAATAATGAAAAGATGATGAGATGAAAAGAAGAGCAAGAAGGAAAAGATAAAGAAGAAGAAGAAGAAGGAAAGAAAGAAGAAGAACGAGAAGAAGAAGATAACTAAGATGAAGAAGAAGAAGAAAAAGATAAAGAAGACGAAGAAGAAGAAAAAAAAAGAAGAACGAAAAGAAGAAAAAAAACAAAAAGAATGATGAAAATAATATTAATCAAAGGAAGAATAAAAAGAGAGAAGGAGGAGGAGGAGGAGAAGAAGAAGAAGAAGAAGAAGAAGAAGAAGAAGAAGAAGAAGAAGAAGAAGAAGAAGAAGGAAAAGTAGGAAGTAAGGGAGAAGGAGGAGAAAGAGAAAGAGGAAGAAGAAGGAAAGGGCATAAGAAAACGAACAAGCAAAGGTTATCACTGTCTACACACATAAGATAAAAAACAAAACAAAACATCCATAAAAGCCAAACACACTTCTCAAACGAACGAACGAACAGGCACACATAAGATCATTCGTGTAACCTCTCTCCGGGCGAGCGAATTCAAAACCTACGAAACACGACGGAAAGGAAGAATGAGAGGAGGAGGAGAAGAAGAAGAAGAAGAAGAAGAAAGGCAGTGTTGAGTCCGCTAAGAATCGAGCGAGCCAACAACTCCTTCAGGCCCGCGCGTGTGTGCAGAGGAGAGATCGCTTTGTGTCTGCAGTGCATCAGATACACAGATTTCGTTATAGTGTTTCCCGGCGGCTGGGCGGGGAGTGAGAAGTCAGGAGCGGCGCAGACACGAGAATGGACACTGGAGATAGCATGGGAGGCGGGACAGCAAGAAGAGGTAGCCTAGACACGAGGTTGATAGGGAGAGAGAGCATATCGTAGGCGGTGGCTCAGTGGTAGTGTGCTGGGCCCACATTCACCACGTGATGGACGACACGGGTTCGAATCCCCACGCTACCACCTGGGATTTTTCAGTCACCGCCGAGTGGCTTAAAACTACCCACATGCTGTCCTGAAGACCACCCATCAACCCGGACTCTAGAGGAAACCGTCCAAGTGAATCAAGAAGGAGTTCCGGGGGGCAGCAGGAGCCAGGAGGAGATGGCTTAAACTTGCCTTCCGTTCAATGTTTGTTCCACTCTTGTATCGTGGAAGTGGTTAAAGTTTTCTGGGTGTGAGTCTCTGTGAGTTCTGAAGGACACGAGAGAGAGGATATGTTATGAAGAGCTTCGACTAAGTTTTCTGGGTGTGAGTCTCGGTGAGTTCTGAAGGACACGAGAGAGAGGATAGTATATGAAGAGCTTCGACTAAGTTTTCTGGGTGTGAGTCTCTGTGAGTTCTGATGGACACGAGAGATAGGATAGGATATGAGAGCTTCGAATTAAGTTTTCTGGGTGTGAGTCTCGGTGAGTTCTGATGGACACGAGAGATAGGATAGTATATGAAGAGCTTCGACTAAGTTTTCTGGGTGTGAGTCTCGGTGAGTTCTGATGGACACGAGAGAGAGGATATGTTATGAAGAACTTCGGCTAACTGGATGTGTCGCTTTGGGTTTGTTTAGGTGTTTGAAAAGGAAAATCAGGTTGTCAAGGTGACGTTGTAATGAGAGAGAGAGAGAGAGAGAGAGAGAGAGAGAGAGAGAGAGAGAGAGAGAGAGAGAGAGAGAGAGAGACAGACAGACAGACAGACAGACAGACAGACAGACAGACAGACAGACAGACAGACAGACAGACAGACAGACAGACAGACAGACAGACAGACAGACAGACAGACAGACAGACAGACAGAACAAGAACTGGACGAGGAAGAACGACAAGAAGTAAAAACGAGAGAAAGAAGTTTAAGCAGAGAAAGAGGAGGAGGGGGAGGAGGAGGAGGAGGAGGAGGAGGAGGAGGAGGAGGAGGAGGAGGAGGAGGAGGAGGAGGAGAAAATAAAACAGAAAAGAAATGCCGGCAGATTAATGTTTGGATTTCTTTAAAGTCGCGCTTGTCAAGAGATTGTGTTGCGAAGTGTTGTCTGTCTGTCTGTCTGTCTGTCGCTACAAACTAACTCAATCCGCCTCCCCCGCTGGCTGCCTCGGTATCAGGTCCGGGGCTTCGTGGTGCAGTGGTTAGCACACTCGGCTCACAACCAAGAGAGCCTGGGTTCGATTCCCGGGAGGAGTGGAAAAATTTTGGCGGCTTTTACGATACCCTACGCCCCTGTCCACCCAGTAGTGAATGGGTACCAGGTATTAATCGGGGGTTGTGTCCCGTCTCCTGGGGTCTGTTCCCTTCTCCTATAATTCCTTCCCCCTCCTGTCTCTCTCCGGCATATGACCACAGATGTTGCGCCGACTAAACGAAACTTTCCAACTCCAGGATTTTCATGTGATCGGTTTTTATACTCTAACGAAATCTACTTCAGTTATTGGAGCAGCGTCAAACGAGCATTTTCAATAGTATCCAAGCCGATGGTCAGTCTCTGTTAGCACAAAATATGTTCTAATGCTGACATTCACACACACACACACACACACACACACACACACACACACACACACACACACACACACACACACACACACACACTACAAGCCATTACTTATTAAGCCAAGACAAGACTTATAGTATTAGTTTGCTGGCTAAGCTTATTTTAATTTCAAAGCAATATCGAGCCTTCTTTGTCTTTATTCTCCATACGTGTATTTGATGAACTTGGTGCTGTAATTCATAAAGGAGTAGATCATCTTATTCTTCTTTCGCTTCGCTGATAGTCTTCTACCTCTTAAATTCCGCCGCCATGTTGCCTCTCTATCTTCTATCAATATTTTCACGCTGACTGCTCTTCTGAACTTGCTAACTGCATGACACGACTTTCTACTCATGCTCATCCCTATACTGTCCAAACCCCTTATGCAAGAGTTAACCAGCATCTTCACTCTTTCATCCCTATACTGTCCAAACCCCTTATGCAAGAGTTAACCAGCATCTTCACTCTTTCATCCCTATACTGTCCAAACCCCTTATGCAAGAGTTAACCAGCATCTTCACTCTTTCATCCCTATACTGTCCAAACCCCTTATGCAAGAGTTAACCAACATCTTCACTCTTTCATCCCTATACTGTCCAAACCCCTGATGCAAGAGTTAACCAGCATCTTCACTTTTTCATCCCTATACTGTCCAAACCCCTTATGCAAGAGTTAACCAACATCTTCACTTTTTCATCCCTATACTGTCCAAACCCCTTATGCAAGAGTTAACCAGCATCTTCACTCTTTCATCCCTATACTGTCCAAACCCCTTATGCAAGAGTTAACCAGCATCTTCACTCTTTCATCCCTATACTGTCCAAACCCTTAGGCAAGAGTTAACCAGCATCTTCACTCTTTCATCCCTATACTGTCCAAACCCCTTATGCAAGAGTTAACCAGCATCTTCACTCTTTCATCCCTATACTGTCCAAACCCCTTATGCAAGAGTTAACCAGCATCTTCACTCTTTCATCCCTATACTGTCCAAACCCCTTATGCAAGAGTTAACCAGCATCTTCACTCTTTCATCCCTATACTGTCCAAATCCCTTATGCAAGAGTCAACCAGCATCTTCACTCTTTCATCCCTCACGCTGGTAAACTCTGGAACAATCATCCTTCATCTGTATTTCCTAGTGCCTACGACTTGAACTCTTTCAAGTGGAGGGTATCAGGACACCTCTCCTCCCGAAATTGACCTATCTTTCGGCCACTCCTCTAACTCTTTATAGGAGCAGTGAGTAGCGGGCTTTTTTTAATATTTGTTACCTTTTTTAATGCCCTTGAACTAACTCCTCTGTATTTGATGAACTCGCTTTCGGCCACCTCTTTCGATTCTTTTTTTTTTAGGAGCAGCGAGTAGCGGGCTTTTTTTTATTATTGTTTCCTTTTGTGTGCCCTTGAGCTGTCTCCTTTGTTGTAAAAAAAAATTGTAAATAAGTAGATTATCTTATTCTTCTTTCACGCCCTCACCCGCCTCCCTCCCCGCAGGACAAGCTGGGTCGGTTCGTGGCCCACATGGTTCAGCTGCTCGGCGAGTGGAGTGAGACCTTCCCCTATGACTTCCGGGACGAGCGCATGATGGGAAGCGTTCGCACAATGACGCACCGCTGCATCGCGCTCCAACCCGCGCTGCGCCGCGACGTGACACAGGTTGGTTTCCTCCGCCCAGACCCCTCCCCGCTGACTCCCACGACCACCTTCATAACATACTGATTTACTGGCTCATCACACAGACTTCAAATACACGGTGGGCTTCGTGGTGCAGTGGTTAGCACACTCGGCTCACAACCGAGTGAAAAAATTTGGGCGGCTTTTCCGATACCCTACGCCCCTGTCCACCCAGCAGTGAATGGGTACCAGGTATTAATCGGGGGTTGTGTCCCGTCTCCTGGGGTCTGTTCCCTTCTCCTATAATTCCTTCCCCTTCTGTCTCGCTCCGGCATATGACCACAGATGTTGCGCCCACTAAACCAAACTTTCCAACTGTTCCCTTCTCCTATAATTCCTTCCCCTTCTGTCTCTCTCCGGCATGACCACAGATGTTGCGCCGACTAAACGAAACTTTCCAACCTCGAATACAACCTCGTCATGCCGGCTTATTGCGGTACACACACACACACACACACACATGAATTCACTCAGCTGCCAGACGGACAAGTGGAAGGGTGACACTCCCAGTTTCATGCCGCGCGACGCCCTGCCCGTCAGGCGTGTGTGCGTGTGCCATGGGAGGGAAGAGGTGGACATTAGGGTAGCAGCGGGGATCATGTTTCTTAATGGTCCCTCCAAGCGAGAATAATGAGAAAAACTCACCCCTCACACAAACCATTTCATAATATATATCAAAGCATTTGTGATCAGTTTATGTATCATCTATTTTGGGGGGTTTATATCATGGCACAAATTTGGCCCGTCGCTGCTACACGGTGAAGCCACAAATTTGGCCCGTCGCTGCTACACGGTAAAGCCACAAATTTGGCCCGTCGCTGCTACACGGTGAAGCCACAAATTTGGCCCGTCGCTGCTACACGGTGAAGCCACAAATTTGGCCCGTCGCTGCTACACGGTGAAGCCACAAATTTGGCCCGTCGCTGCTACACGGTGAAGCCACAAATTTGGCCCGTCGCTGCTACACGGTGAAGCCACAAATTTGGCCCGTCGCTGCTACCGGGTTAACGTCAGAAAAGCTGGGACTTGCCTGGACGTGGCCGCCTACATGTGAGGGCTCCTCCTAATGGTACACAACTTGACGCGTGACTGACTTCCATCCAGCGCGTAATATTTGGGTCACAATGCGCCCGTTGTTGTGTTGCGTCCAGGGCTCTCACGCCGGGGTGGTGGAGGGCTGCCGGGGTCCAGGCCTACAAAATCTTGCTTGAATTGTAGTCTAATGCTGATTTTTTTTATATCTATTTTTTTTCTATTATTATTATTTTCTTTTTTTTTTGGGGGGGGGGCTCCACACCAGAAGCAGTGAATAGACGGTTGGTTTGTTGCGGCACATGATCCGGTAATGTGCTCGGAGGTGGTGGCTCAGTGGTTAGCGTGACGGCCCCGCGTTCAGGAGCTCCAGGAGGGACGCGAGTTCGAATCCTGGCCGCCGCACAGCTGAGGTTTTTCAGATTCCCTCGCCTCAGCCTGACCTGCCTCCTTCACAAGCGGGAGTTGAAAAGTTGAAACGTGACAGAAATGATGAATAGTCAAGATATATTTAGACCTCCTAGTATGTGACGCCTCACCACAGCGGCGCCGTCCTGTGGCTCAAGGTGCTGAATCACTCTGTTCCTTTCTGTGTCCAGTCCTGAAAGGGGCTTCGTGGTGCAGTGGTTAGCACACTCGGCTCACGACAGAGAGAGCTAGGGTTCGATTCCCGGGTGGAGTGGAAATACTTGGGCGGCTTTTCCGATACCCTACGCCCCTGTCCACCCAGCAGTGAATGGGTACCAGGTATTAATCGGGGGTTGTGTCCCGTCTCCTGGGGTCTGTTCCCTTCTCCTATAATTCCTTCCCCCTTTTGTCTCTCCGGCATATGACCACAGATGTTGCGCCGACTAAACGAAACTTTCCAAACTTTCCTTTTCCGATACCCTACGCCCCTGTCCACCCAGCAGTGAATGGGTACCAGGTATTAATCGAGGGTTGTGTCCCGTCTCCTGGGGTCTGTTCCCTTCTCCTATAATTCCTTCCCCCTTTTGTCTCTCCGGCATATGACCACAGATGTTGCGCCGACTAAACGAAACTTTCCAAACATTCCTTTTCCGATACCCTACGCCCCTGTCCACCCAGCAGTTAATGGGTACCAGGTATTAATCGAGGGTTGTGTCCCGTCTCCTGGGGTGTATTCCCTTCTCCTATAATTCCTTCCCCTTCTGTCTCTCTCCGGCAAATGACCACAGATGTTGCGCCGACTAAACGAAACCTTTTTTTCCCTCGTCAGTAGTGTCTCGTCCTCCCCCCCTACCCCCCACCCCCCCACCCCTTTTCTGGGATGGCTCTGTGACTCAGCCCGTCTTTCCTCCCTCAGGTTCTGCACAATCTACTCAACAAACTGACCCAGCTGGAACGTTACGAGGAAGGGCTCGCTAAGGCCCCCGCCCCTGCGCCCGTGGACTTCATCTCTCAGGTTGGTGTTGTGAGCCCTTCCTGTTTCCTTTGCTGTGTGTGATCTTCCACCTCTAACGCCTCAGCCCAGCCCTCATCAACCTCCCTTCGTCACAACCACGGACAAGGCTTCCGGTTTTATAATGCCATGTTAGCGATTTCTTCCTCTTCTTCCTCTTCTCTTCTCTCCTCTTCTCTCCTCTTCTCTCCTCTCCTCTTCTCTTCTCTTCTCCTCCTCCTCTTCTTCCCCTTCCTCCTCCTCCTCCTCCTCCTCCTCCTCCTCCTCCTCCTCTTCTTCCCCTTCCTCCTCCTCTTCCTCCTCTCCTCTCCTCTTCTCTTCTCTTCTCCTCCTCCTCTTCTTCCCCTTCCTCCTCCTCCTCCTCCTCCTCCTCCTCTTCTTCCCCTTCCTCCTCCTCTTCCTCTTCCTCCTCTCCACCTCCTCTTCTCTCCTCTCCTCTTCCTCTTCTCTTCTCCTCCTCCTCTTCTTCCCCTTCCTCCTCCTCTTCCTCCTCTCCTCCTCCTCCTCTCCTTGACTTGCAGTGCCAAAAACCAAACTTTGCAAACTCCACCTCACTCCCCGCCCACAACCTCCTCAACACCACAACTCCTCTTATTTTTTTCTCTTTCCCGCCACTCCCTCTCCGCCTGAGTTTCCTTCCCTCGCTCCACTCCGCACTCCTTCCAATGACCCTTCTGGCCATCCCCTTGCATCTAACTTGTGATGGGTTTGACCGCGAGTGTCACGGCTTAACTGGCCTTCATTGCACGTGGGACTCAGAGCAGTGGGAAGAGAATTGGTTTAAACACTTGAGTGACGGGTTGCACACACACACACACACACACACACACAACCGTCTCGCTCTGTGTTTTGGTATTGCTTAGGTTGTCGAGGATACGGGTGTGTGTGTGTGTGTGTGTGTGTGTGTGTGTGTGTGTGTGTGTGTGTGTGTGTGTGTGTGTTACTATTACTACTATTACTACTACTACTACTACTACTACTACTACTACTACTACTACTACTACTACCACCACTACCTTTTCCCCCCCCTCTCCCAGCCGGTGGACATCACGGAGGTGTGCATAAGTCCCCTGGTCATGGCGCAACAGCTGACCCACGTGGAGCTGGAGAAGCTATCGTACATCGGGCCGGAGGAATTCGTGCAAGCCTTCGCCAAGGATAACCTGGACGCTTGCTATAAGGACCTCAAGAAGACTAGCAACCTCGAGTGTTACATTCAGTGGTTCAATAGACTCTCCTACCTGGTGGCTACTCACGCTTGTATGGTGAGTACCGGAGGAGAGCCTTGTATTCTTAGACACCTTCGCTTCACACATCAGCTATTTCAAAAGGTCAAAGAGGGGGTCAGTCGGGTTCTAATGAGTGTTTCTTCAGGTTCATGCTACAGAAGAAGGGTCACACTACCACCAGGGTCATAAAACTACTCCTATAAATACCCACAACTCCTACGAAAGCCTTATCAAATATGTGTTTCTAGGTTCATGGTACAGAAGAAGGGTCACACTACCACCAGGGTCATACAACTACCCCTGGAAATGCCCACAACTCCTACGAAAGCCTTATCAAATATGTGTTTCTAGGTTCATGGTACAGAAGAAGGGTCACACTACCACCAGGGTCATAAAACTACTCCTATAAATACCCACAACTCCTACGAAAGCCTTATCAAATATGTGTTTCTACGTTCATGGTACAGAAGAAGGGGCACACTACCACCAGGGTCATAAAACTACTCCTGGAAATACCAACAACTCCTGCGAAAGCCTTGTCAAATATGCGTTCTTGGGCTGTGAAATGTCTTATAAAGCGACCCTTTTATAACCCGGGGTGCTGTAAGGGTTGCCGAGGGTGTCTTGAGCAGGAGAACATCAATAACAGGCAGAGAAAGGTGGAACGCGTATAGCAAAATCTTTGTTCTGCAATTATAAAAAAAAATTCTTGAGGGGCGTGGATGGTATTCGGCCCCAGCCCATCATGGCGCAGGCAAGTGTTTATAGTGGCGCCATCTTCTCTTGGCTCATGCTGCCCCCCGGAACTCCTTGATTCACTTGGGTGGTTTCCTCTAGAGTCCGGGTTGATGGGTGGTCTTCAGGACAGCATGTGGGTAGTTTTAAGCCACTCGGCGGTGACTGAAAAATCCCAGGTGGTAGCGTGGGGATTCGAACCCGCGTCGTCCATCACGTGGTGAATGTGGGCCCAGCACGCTACCACTCAGCCACCGCCTACCCCAATGGCTGATAGTGATAGTAAGGATGATTGGACAGCCCTTCAAGAAAATATAAGTGTTAGAATCGTTACTTATTTCTCATTTGCAGCACAGAGCCAATGTTCCAGGGCTGTGATCTGTTTCCATCTCTCTCTTTGCGTTTTTGGTGGTGCCGTAGCAAATATAGACTTTGTAACCCATTAAAAAGATGCTGAACAGCCAAAGCGTGACTCAATGGGTGGATGACTGCCTATATTATGGTGCATATGTGTGGAGGTGAAATAATATCAAGACACGTGATTGATATTAGCCAAAGGGGGAGTGGATGGCCTCACTGGAGTGTAGGGGGGGGCTTCATGGTGCAGTGGTTAGCACACTCAGCTCACAACCGAGAGAGCCCGGGTTCGATTCCCGGGCGGAGTGGAAAAATTTGGGCGGCTTTTCCGATACCCTACGCCCCTGTCCACCCGGCAGTGAATGGGTACCAGGTATTAATCGGGGGTTGTGTCCCGTCTCCTGGGGTCTGTTCCCTTCTCCTATAATTCCTTCCCCTTCTGTCTCTCTCCGGCGTATGACCACAGATGTTGCGCCGACTAAACGAAACTTTCCAACTTTTCCTTTTCCGATACCCTACGCCCCTGTCCACCCAGCAGTGAATGGGTACCAGGTATTAATCGGGGGTTGTGTCCCGTCTCCTGGGGTCTGTTCCCTTCTCCTATAATTCCTTCCCCTTCTGTCTCTCTCCGGCATATGACCACAGATGTTGCGCCGACTAAACGAAACTTTCCAAACTTTTCCAACTCACTGGAGTGGGTACGCTCAGGCAGAGAGAGGCAGGCATATGCGTAGGCAGGAGCTGAGCTGTGGCATGTTGGAGGGGGGTGGGGGAGGGTGGGTGAAGTGCAGGGAGTGGGGCAGGAGCTGGAGGAGTCACCCATCGATTCTCGCTTGAATTTCCTTCCCGAGAATGCCGCGAAAAAATGCAACCCCCGCCTCTAACACCGAAACACCCTACAGCAGCCTCCCGCGCCACCCCCCCCCCCCTTTTTTTTTTTTTACGTCTACGCCTATAGCGCCGGTAGGCTTGTTTGAGGGGCCTGGATGGTACTCGACCCCAGCCCGTCATGGCGCAGGCAAGTGTTTATAGTGGCGCCATCTTCTCTTGGCTCATGCTGCCCCCCGGAACTCCTTGATTCACTTGGACGGTTTCCTCTAGAGTCCGGGTTGATGGGTGGTCTTCTGGACAGCATGTGGGTAGTTTTAAGCCACTCGGCGGTGACTGGAAAATCCCAGCTTGGTGGCACCGGGCGGGGATTGAACTCGCGTCGTCCTGAACGCGGCGCCGTCACGCTATCCATTTAGCCACCGCGGATGGTAATTGATGCTGTGGAAAGAATACATATAAATAAGAGAATGTGTCGTGTGTAAATTGCGCGGATGGTGTTGGAGGCTTGGAAAGAATATAGAGAAATAATGAAAATGAGCGACTTAAAATATCCACGAGTTAAAAAGAAATATAGTTTCAGTTTGGTAAAATATAAAAGAAAGTAGTAAAGCAGCCACACGAGGCAAATGATTCTATAAATAAATGAAGAAAAAAAAAGTTTACCTTGGAGTCCAACGTGGGGAGGCGGTGGCTGAATGGATAGCGTGACGGCGCCGCGTTCAGGACGACGCGAGTTCAATCCCCGCCCGGTGCCACCAAGCTGGGATTTTTCAGCCGCCGCCGAGTGGCTTAAAACTACCCACATGCTGTCCAGAAGACCACCTATCAACCCGGACTCTAGATTCTAGGATTAAAGATGAGCTCCGGGAGGGCAGCATGAGCCAATGCAAGATGGCGCCACTATAAACACTCGCCTGCACCAGAACGGGCTGGGCCGACCATCAGACCCCACCGGGAAGAAGCCTCGGGCCGACCATCAGGATCCACCGGGAAGAAGCCTTGGGCCGACCATCAGGCCCCACCGGGAAGAAGCCTTGGGCCGACCATCAGGATCCACCGGAAAGAAGCCTTGAGCCGACCATCAGGCCCCACCGGGAAGAAGCCTTGGACCGACCATCAGGATCCACCGGAAAGAAGCCTTGGGCCGACCATCAGGCCCCACCGGGAAGAAGCCTTGGACCGACCATCAGGATCCACCGGAAAGAAGCCTTGGGCCGACCATCAGGATCCACCGGAAAGAAGCCTTGAGCCGACCATCAGGCCCCACCGGGAAGAAGCCTTGGGCCGACCATCAGGATCCACCGGGAAGAAGCCTACCAGCGCAATAGGCCACGACGTAAAAAAAAAAAAAAATAAAAAAAAATAAAAAAAATAAAAAATAAAAAAAAAAGCGAGTCACACTGGTCTGGTGACTCACGGAAAGGTGCTGATGAGGGGCGGTGAGCCATGCAGACACAGGTAAAAAAAAAAGCTTGTACAGCCACAGAGGCGGCGTCCACTCATAAGGATGGCGTGGGAAGAGCCAGACTTTAACATTCCCGGCGAGTTAATTGTTGATGCGGTGAATTTTTCCAACTTTAGTCCGGCGTTTTCAGCGGACTTTGGTTATAACGGAGTCCATTACCAGGGAACCCGAGTGCTGGGAGGACAGGGAGTGTACTGGTCATGTGTTTGTTTTTTCTTTTCCTTCCCGGCAACATGAAGATTCTTATTACGCAAGTTTGAATTCTACGATATGGCAAGTGAGTGCAGGTGAAGGGAGTCCAAACCCCTTATGCAAGAGTTAACCAGCATCTTCACTCTTTTATCCCTATACTGTCCAAACCCCTTATGCAAGAGTTAACCAGCATCTTCACTCTTTCATCCCTATACTGTCCAAACCCCTTATGCAAGAGTTAACCAGCATCTTCACTCTTTTATCCCTATACTGTCCAAACCCCTTATGCAAGAGTTAACCAGCATCTTCACTCTTTCATCCCTATACTGTCCAAACCCCTTATGCAAGAGTTAACCAGCATCTTCACTCTTTCATCCCTATACTGTCCAAACCCCTTATGCAAGAGTTAACCAGCATCTTCACTCTTTCATCCCTATACTGTCCAAACCCCTTATGCAAGAGTTAACCAGCATCTTCACTCTTTCATCCCTATACTGTCCAAACCCCTTATGCAAGAGTTAACCAGCATCTTCACTCTTTCATCCCTATACTGTCCAAACCCCTTATGCAAGAGTTAACCAGCATCTTCACTCTTTCATCCCTATACTGTCCAAACCCCTTATGCAAGAGTTAACCAGCATCTTCACTCTTTCATCCCTATACTGTCCAAACCCCTTATGCAAGAGTTAACCTGCATCTTCACTCTTTCATCCCTTTCATCCCCTCATCTGTATTTCCTCCTACCTACGACTTGAACGCTTCCAAGAGGAGGGTATCAGGACACCTCTCCTCCCGAAACTGCTTTGTCTTTTTGGCCACTAATGTAGTGACGTAATAACAGGAGAGGTACGGCGTAAAAGATGAGTGTAGAAAAAAGGAATTTAGAAGTTTGTGCTGAAAGGAGAGAGAACGAGAAATAGAATATGATGTGTATGTTAAGGGAAAGTCAATACACTACTATTTTTGGGAGCAGTAAGTATCGGGCTTTTTTTTTATTATTGTTTTCTTATTTTCCTCTGCTGTAAAAAAAAAAAAATGATAATTCCTTCGACATCCTCCTCGGTCGTTAGCGTTATGGGGGCAGCGTGTTCCCGACATTTTATTTTTATTTTTTTTTACTATTTCCACTTTCGCTTGTCTCGTGTAGTGTGAGAAAATATGCGAGGCGAGTGGAGGGATTCATGCTGCAAAGGCGTGACCAGAAGCGACTTGGCGGGGCGTGAATAGTTCTCGTGCTTTGGGGCTTCGTGGTGCAGTGGTTAGCACACTCAGCTCACAACCGAGAGAGCCCGAGTTCGATTCCCGGGCGGAGTGGAAAAATTTGGGCGGCTTTTCCGATACCCTACGCCCCTGTCCACCCAGCAGTGAATGGGTACCAGGTATTAATCGGGGGTTGTGTCCCGTCTCCTGGGGTCTGTTCCCTTCTCCTATAATTCCCCTTCTGTCTCTCTCCGGGATATGACCACAGATGTTGCGCCGACTAAACGAAACTTTCCAAACTTTCCAACCCTCTCTCTGTGCATACGAGTCAGAGACGTGATAGGGACAGTGGGTCGGTGAGGGCAATGTTTCAAGGAGTGACAGTTTACTAATAATGGGTTCAGATCAGCAAGGGAGTCCATTGACCTTCACAGCGAGTTACTGCGGCGTGTTAGGAATGGGCGGGCGGCGAGGCTGGTGCAGGCGACGGCCGGCCCTGTGGAGCGTGAGGGCAACATGTTTATATTTACTGCGCGCCGCTGCCACCACGGTGATTTTTTTTTATTTTTTTTTTTATGGACAGGTAGACGGAGATCAGGAAACAGTGTACCTTGATATATATGGACGGTATAGTCATATGTCGCGTAAGCAGGGAAGGAACTGAAAATGAACGAGACACTTCAGTCAAATCTCCTTTATTTTTTTATTTTTTTATTTATTTTTTTACGTCGTGGCCTATTGCGCCGGTAGGCTTCTTCCCTGGGGATCCTGATGGTCGGCCCAAGGCTTCTTCCCGGTGGATCCTGATGGTCGGCCCAAGGCTTCTTCCCTG
Source organism: Eriocheir sinensis (assembly GCF_024679095.1). Classification (NCBI taxonomy): domain Eukaryota; kingdom Metazoa; phylum Arthropoda; class Malacostraca; order Decapoda; family Varunidae; genus Eriocheir; species Eriocheir sinensis. The sequence continues at coordinate 239,768 of NW_026112017.1, forward strand.
TGGATCCTGATGGTCGGCCCAAGGCTTCTTCCCGGTGGATCCTGATGGTCGGCCCAAGGCTTCTTCCCGGTGGATCCTGATGGTCGGCCCAAGGCTTCTTCCCGGTGGATCCTGATGGTCGGCCCAAGGCTTCTTCCCGGTGGATCCTGATGGTCGGCCCAGCCCGTTCTGGTGCAAGCGAGTGTTTATAGTGGCGCCATCTCGCATTGGCTCATGCTGCCCTCCCGGAGCTCATCTTTAATCCTAGAATTTAGAGTCCGGGTTGATAGGTGATCTTCTGGACAGCATGTGGGTAGTTTTAAGCCACTCGGCGGCGGCTGAAAAATCCCAGCTTGGTGGCACCGGGCGGGGATTGAACTCGCGTCCTCCTGAACGCGGCGCCGTCACGCTGACCATTACCTATACCTGAACGTTTTTGCTGTAGGTCTGAAGTCTTGCCAGAAACATTGTAAGAAAACAACACCAGCGAGTTTTATCATGAAAAAGAGATGAAATTGTTGAGGAAACAAACTGCAAAAACAAAATTATAAAAGGAAGAGTCAAACACCCTGCTCCTTGGAAGAACAGGAGTGGAGTGGAAGAGGAGAAGCAGAGTCTGGGAGCCGCGGGGCAGGCGGGTGGGCGGCACGCTGGGACAGGTGTCACCCCCCAGAAGTTAACGAAACTGTATCTGAGCATGCGCGGGCGACTCCGGGGCAAGGTAAACAAACACGGACTAGCCTTGGCGGACCAGAACGACACTCAAATTCGATCGTGTGAATCTAATTAAGCTATTAATCATCTAGTTTGTTTGCCTTCACATACTGACAGCATAAAGCGTGTTTTGAGTGGGCCACATAGACAGGTTTCGAGGGAGTTTGTGGTAAGAGAGAAATTGTGTTTACTTTGTGTGAATAGTGAGTATCTTTGTTAATTGGTAGGTAAACAGTTGCTCACATATAATACCATAACCCGGTAGCAGCGACGGGCCAAATTTGTGGCTTTACCGTGTAGCAGCGACGGGCCAAATTTGTGGCTTTACCGTGTAGCAACGACGGGCCAAATTTGTGGCTTTACCGTGTGGCAGCGACGGGCCAAATTTCTGCCATGATATAAACCCCCCAAAATAGATGATGCATAGACTGATCACACATGCGTTAATATATATTATGAAATGGTTTGCGTGAGTGATGATTCTTTCTCAGTATTTTACTTAGAGGGACCTTGAACGTAACCTAACCTAACCTAACCTAACCTAACCTAACCTAAGAAACATGACCCCCGCAGCTACCGGGTTAAAGTTGCATTTTGTGTGTTTTCAGTGTATACGTGCCGAAAATTCCCTGCGTTTGATTACTTCGCCCGCGCATGCGCAGATCCTCGTTTGTAACTTTGGGCCGTGACACCGGGAGTTCTTAGACGAGGCTCCGAACACTACGCTTGAGGCACCCAAGCGTAGTGTTCGGAGCCCATGACCGGGGGAGAGGCGCGCGTTTAGCAGGTCCAGGAACAATTCTTGAAGGCATTACAGAGTGAAGCACCGTCCAGACGAAGATCAAAAGGTTACTAAGTTCTTAAGAGGGCGAGGGAGACGAATAACTTCTGACTACCTCGTAAGTGTGTGTGGGTGGGGGGTGGGGGGGGGGGGAGAGAGAGAGAGAGAGAGAGAGAGAGAGAGAGAGAGAGAGAGAGAGAGAAAGGCAGAAGAGGATGGGAGGGAAAAGAGAGGAAAAGATAGGGAAGAGAGGAGAGAAAAAAGAAAGAAGAGGGAGGAAAGAGGAGGAAGAGGAAGAAAAGAGGAGGAAAGGAGAACGAGGATTTAAGAAGGAAAAGAAGGGGAAGAGAGAGAGAGAGAGAGAGAGAGAGAGAGTTTAGAATAGGTACCGGAGGGAAGAGGCTTTAGTTTGAGACATCCCATGCCCTACTCGGATTTAAATTTAAAGTTTTGTTTAAATAAAAGAGAGAGAGAGAGAGAGAGGCACCTAACCAGAAATGCGTGGAACAGGCCTTCACACGCGAATAGAATATGAAATAACGTTAAAAAAAATAAGAATGGAACAGATAACAAAACTCTCGACCGCTATTAAAGTATCCGAGCACGAGAGAACACTGGCAGACTTATCTTGCTTTATTTACGGAGAAGAACAGACGCCGATGCTAATATAATAAGGTGGGCCCTAAGTCTATCTACACCAAGTCAAGTCACGCGCAGGTTTGTGGGAGGAGACACGGCCGAGGCGTGGTTTATGCGTGACACTGCTTGGAGCCAAACTAGAGAATGTAGAAACAGGGATTTAGAGAAAACGAGGAAAGGCGGACTAATTTAAATCAATCACTTCAACATGCCTTCCCTCACACCCCACACCGCCGTTTGTAGGCATTGAAATTACAGTTACGCAATAGCACAATAAAAAGACATATTTTTTCGTCAGTGGCTTGCCTGAACGCGCTGTGAAAGGAGGCGAAAATGCACATCCAGAGTGCACACACGGCCCCAACTTTAGTCACCCCTGAACTGGCGGGTGTTTTTTTTTATAGCTCCAAGTGACGTCATCCCGCTGCTTCGCCCCCAAACCGCCTCCTGCACGTACCGGTCGCAGTTTTGAAGCAGAGTGACTTGACTTGGTATATATAGACTTACGTTGTGGGGTTCAACGATGCCGCCACCTGGATGCAAACCCGTCTGTTTTTACTTACATTTAGGAAGTTGGTCAAAAGGAAATCATGTAGAGATAAAAAAAAAAGCTGTTGCACGACTCTCCTATATAGGGTAGGCGGTGGCTGAGTGGTAGCGTGTTGGGCCCACATTCACCACGTGATGGACGACGCTGGCTCGAATCCCCACGCTACCACCTGGGATTTTTCAGTCACCGCCGAGTGGCTTAAAACTACCCACATGCTGTCCTGAAGACCACCCATCAACCCGGACTCTAGAGGAAACCGGGGGGGCAGCATGAGCCAAGAGAAGATGGCGCCACTATAAACACTTGTCTGCGCCATGACGGGCTGGGGCCGAACACCATCCAGGCCTCTCAAGCAAGCCTACCGGCGCTATAGGCGTACACGTAAAAAAAAAAATAATAATAATAAATGAAAAAATAAACGGATTACAGGAAACCAAGAAATCACATGAATTTTACTTTGAGAGGAATCGTGCAGGAAAAATGACAGTTCTCTTTATGAATGTCAAACTTTAACAGAATCTACTTGTCACACAGGGGATCAGAATACACAACGGGGAGGCTTTTTATTTTTTCTCCCCATTTCAATTTGAAGAGCAGAAAGTTTTGATATATTTTACAGACGCGGGAAAAATCGCCTGATCCACTTTTGCTTAAACTTTTTTATTTATTTTTTTTTTTTTTTTACGTGTACGCCTATTGCGCCGGTAGGCTTGCTTGAGGGGCCTGGATGGTAGTTGGCCCCAGCCCGTCATGGCGCAGGCAAGTGTTTATAGTGGCGCCATCTTCTCTTGGCTCATGCTGCCCCCCGGAACTCCTTCTTGATTCACTTGGACGGTTTCCTCTAGAGTCCGGGTTGATGGGTGGTCTTCAGGACAGCATGTGGGTAGTTTTAAGCCACTCGGCGGTGACTGAAAAACCCGCGTCGTCCATCACGTGGTGAATGTGGGCCCAGCACGCTACCACTCAGCCACCGCATACATCTTGCACGCCACATGCTCTCCAGGAACTCTTTCATCGCCTCTATCACTCGTCCACTCGTCTCTCCACTCGGCCCCAGCAGCAGCACCATCCACTCCCTTACCACTCCTGAGCCTGGTCTTGATCTTGGTCCAACCTTTGAGACGACGACGCCCAGGACGACGACCAAAGGGACGATTTTATTGCCTCACTCAGCAGACGTCCCGCGGCGCGCCCCGTCCCGCCCCGCCCTTACTCCCCCGCCCTTCTGCCCCGCCCCACCCCTCCGCCCCACCCCGCGTGCCGGAACTTCCTCCACCCCGGGCTCTCCAAACGACCAGACTCTCTTCTTGAAACGAGGAGGGAAAGAAAATAAAACGAAAGCGATGGCCCCCGAGTCTGAAAGCGAAGTTATTTCTTAGGTTCTTGAATATTGAAAACTAAATATATTTCTGGTAAAGTGGTTAAGCGAACAATGTTAATGAGGTGGATGCTCACGATGAGGGGGGGGAGGGTAAGGCTGTGGGCTGAGGGGGGCGGGGGAGGTAAGTCTGTGGGCTGAGGGGGGCGGGGGGGATAAGTCTGTGGGCTGAGGGGGGGGGGGGGTAAGTCTGTGGGCTGAGGGGGCGGGGGTAAGTCTGTGGGCTGAGGGGGCAGGGGGGTTGGGGGTGGGAGATCCGACCGCGGGGGCTGAAAAATGAACCAGGAAGGGAAGAGACATTTGAGTGGTGTAATGGAACCTCCTCACTGCTGATGTGGACGTGACATCTGTCCAGCTTACAAATGAAGGTTGCCTCCCACAGGTGGCTACAATACACCTACACCTTCCGTGATGTGATAGCTATACACATTGTTAGTGTTTTGCAAGGCTGTTAGTGTTAGAAGAAAAGAAGAGATTTTAGCTCCGAAACATTGGACTGACTTGCATTGCACACAGAGAGAGAGAGAGAGAGAGAGAGAGAGAGAGAGAGAGAGAGAGAGAGAGAGAGAGAGAGACAGACAGACAGACAGACAGACAGACAGACAGACAGACAGACAGACAGACAGACAGACAGACAGACAGACAGACAGACAGACAGACAGACAGAGAGAGAGAGAGAGAGAGAGAGAGAGAGAGAGACCAACCAACCAACCAACCAACCTAACCGCTGCTACTTGAAGGATGTCTGTGTATGGCTCTTGTATATACATAAAGTTGGGAGATCTTTTACGTCGAGAATGGGGCGGCGGCAGAGGGGAAAACAGGAGGAGATAAAACACCCCAGAGAGAAATTACGGCATGATATATGGAGCCTACGTGAGCCTGCTGGTAATAAAGTTAGCTGTGTAGGGAAACATGGTGATTAGCCCCAAGGGAAGAAAACTACACCAGACTATAAAAGCGAGAGGAAGAAAAGGAACATTAGCGAGACAGCAACATAGGCAATGACGCAAGGTTAAAGAGAGAGAGAGAAAAGAGAAGTGGCAACCGTTATGGAAGGGGCAAGAGAAGATGGCGCCACTATAAACACTTGCCTGCGCCATGACGGGTTGGGGCCGAACACCATCCAGTCCCCTCAAGCAAGCCTTAAAAAAAATGGGGCCGGAGTGCACGGTACCAGGATAGAATGTCACTTAATAGAAGGCGTTGAGTGCTGGCAAGGTTACGTTATTCTGCAGTCTTAGGAGGGATGTAAAGAATTAGGGAAAATTAGTATAGCAGAATGTTTATGCACAACTTTATTAACCCCTTGGATGCGGATTTCCTACAAGAAGACCTCACCAAGCTACAGGAGTGGAGCAAAAAGTGGCTGCTACAATTCAATGAAGAAAAATGTAAAGTCCTGCACCTTAGGAGGGGATATCCAGCACACCAATACCACATGGGAAACACTCCACTATCCACCACAGAGGCAGAGAAAGACCTGGGAGTGTATGTTACCAGGCTACCAGTGAAGGGATATCCAGCACACCAATACCACATGGGAAACACTCCACTATCCACCACAGAGGCAGAGAAAGACCTGGGAGTGTATGTTACCAGGCTACCAGTGAAGGGATATCCAGCACACCAATACCACATGGGAAACACTCCACTATCCACCACAGAGGCAGAGAAAGACCTGGGAGTGTATGTTACCAGGCTACCAGTGAAGGGATATCCAGCACACCAATACCACATGGGAAACACTCCACTATCCACCACAGAGGCAGAGAAAGACCTGGGAGTGTATGTTACCAGGCTACCAGTGAAGGGATATCCAGCACACCAATACCACATGGGAAACACTCCACTATCCACCACAGAGGCAGAGAAAGACCTGGGAGTGTATGTTACCAGGCTACCAGTGAAAGCCAAATCCGTGCCAATCGCAGCGGACGGGTTAAGGTCATACTCAAGAAGAAATACATAAAACTGTGAAATGTCTGGGAGGAATGTAAATAAGTAAAGAAGCAGAAGAAGCGATAGAGAAGAGTGCTTATCCACGGCTTCATTAAGGACACACTCACGGAAAAATACATAAAGCTCTCAAATGTCCGATAGGAATAAAGAAGTAGGGAAAAAAGGGATACAGCAAAATGTTTAAATGTATAAGGCTGTCAAATGTCCGCGGGGAATGTACAGAAGTAGGGAAAAAAGTGATGTAGGAAAATGTTTAAATGTATAAGACTGTCAAATGTCCGCGGAGAATGTACAGAAGTAGGGAAAAAAGTGATGTAGGAAAATGTTTTAAATGTATAAGACTGTCAAATGTCCGCAAGGAATGTCAAGAAGTAGTGAAAATAGATAAAAATACTCGTAGAAAAGTTTAATGGCAAGGATTGTCTACCGATTGAAAAGCAGAACAGGAAAGTAAGAGAGAACATAGAAAAAAGAAAGGTTACAAAAGGACAGTCTAGGTTACCGGTAGAATGAAAGTGTACAGTTAGAACTCAGCTTACAGAAATGAAGAACAAATACTCGTAGAAAAGTTTAATGGCAAGGATTGTCTACTGGTTGAAAAGCAGTGCTGGGAAGAAGAGAGAACATGGTAAAAATAAAAGATACAAAAGGACAGTCTAGGTTACCGGTAGAATGAAAGTGTACAGTTAGAACTCGGCTTACAGAAATGAAGAACAAATAGTCGTAGAAAAGTTTAATGGCAAGGATTGTCTACCGGTTGAAAAGCAGTGCAGGAAAGTACGAGAGAACATGGTCAAAATAAAAGTTACAAAAGGACAGTCTAGGTTACCGGTAGAATGAAAGTGTACAGTTAAAACTCAGCTTACAGAAATGAAGAACAAATAGTCGTAGAAAAGTTTAATGGCAAGGATTGTCTACCGGTTGAAAAGTAGTGCAGGAAAGTACGAGAGAACATGGTAAAAATAAAAGATACAAAAGGACAGTCTAGGTTAGCGGTAGAATGAAAGTGTACAGTTAAAACTCAGCTTACAGAAATGAAGAACAAATAGTCGTAGAAAAGTTTAATGGCAAGGATTGTCTACCGGTTGAAAAGCAGTGCAGGGAAGAAGAGAGAACATAGAAAAAAGAAAGGTTACAAAAGGACAGTCTAGGTTAGCGGTAAAATGAAAGTGTACAGTTAGAACTCAGCTTACAGAAATGAAGAACAAATACTCGTAGAAAAGTTTAATGGCAAGGATTGTCTACCGGTTGAAAAGTAGTGCAGGAAAGTACGAGAGAACATGGTAAAAATAAAAGTTACAAAAGGACAGTCTAGGTTACCGGTAGAATGAAAGTGTACAGTTAGAACTCGGCTTACAGAAATGAAGAACAAATACTCGTAGAAAAGTTTAATGGCAAGGATTGTCTACCGGTTGAAAAGCACTGCAGGAAAGTACGAGAGAACATTGAAAAATAAAAGTTACAAAAGGACAGTCTAGGTTACCGGTAGAATGAAAGTGTACAGTTAGAACTCAGCTTACAGAAATGAAGAACAAATACTCGTAGAAAAGTTTAATGGCAAGGATTGTCTACCGGTTGAAAAGCAGAACAGGAAAGTACGAGAGAACATGGTAAAAATAAAAGTTACAAAAGGACAGTCTAGGTTAGCGGTACCATGACAGTGTAAAGTTAAAACTCGGCTTACAGAAATGAAGAACAAATAGTCGTAGAAAAGTTTAATGGCAAGGATT
>NW_026112017.1:252500-255851 GCF_024679095.1 Eriocheir sinensis
AATAATAATAATAATAATAATAATAATAATAATAATAATAATAATAATAAATAATAATAACATCTATAATAATAATACCAAAACTACTACTTCTGATAATATAAATACATATTTATGATAATAATAATAAAACTATTAATTAAAATACCATGCTAATATTGCTAGACTTACAAATAGTGCTGCTAATACTACTACTACTACTTACTACTCCAACAACTTCCACCACCCCTACTACTCCTACTACTAACAATATTACCATGCTGCTACTGCTAGATTTACTACAATTGCTGCTATTACTACTACATCAACCTCCACCACCACCACCAATATTACTATTACTACTACTACTACTGCTACTAGTACTACTAGTAATAATAACCATAATAATAATAATAATACATGATCATAGTAATAATAATAATAAAAATACCATGCTACTACTGCAAATTGTACTACTACTGATACTAGTACTACTTACTACTACAACATCCACCACTATTCCTACCACTACTATTATTACTACTGCCATTGCCACCACCACCACCACCACTTCTATTGCTATCTTTAATATTCCTACTACTATTACTATTACCTCTACCATCATTATAATTATCATCATTGTTTATGAATACCAATAGCATATGAACACATGACTGAATCAAACTGAATAATTTATGTAAGTGTCTGAAGTTTCCTCTTCTTTCCTTGGCTCTTATTGGTTTTCATCTGTTGAATATGATCATTTTCCCTGCTGCAGAAATTATTCAGCATAGTATTTGAAGATGCCCATAATAACATTCTCTTTATCTTATCCATGCTGTGGCCAGCCTCACAGTCATGCATGGGGAAGAATTCATCATTTTCAATCAAAGCATTTGCTGTTGTTTCAGTATAACTTTCTTTGGTTTAATGATTTGGAGAATTCAAAATTTTGCCGAGTTTCTCGACAACCATATAATTACACCTGACTACTGTAACGACAAAGTCGTTGGGATACAGGAGATAGCCCCTGCTAATTCCCTTTATGTATAGGTGGTCGTCAGGTATATTCTCCTCATTAGAGGTTAACAACTCTCTACAAAATGTGCATTTCATTTTTTGCAAACAGCAAAGCAACAATATCCAGCCACATATACAATAACTGAGAGATGTGAGGAACAGTCTTCAATATCATGTGGTGCTATGACAAAGTCATATCTAGTAGTATGGAGCATCTCTGTATTGTCAAATTTCTCCCAGTTAGATATATCAAAATTTTGTAGTTCCACATTACGGCCATCAAAAGGTAGCCTGAGTACTGATAACATCCTTAACTTTTTTCGCTCTCAAAATCTGTCGAACAGATATATTATAATTTCCTCCAGATAGTTGACGGTACTGTCCAAACCTGGACTCAAGTTGATCAGTTTGAAATTTACCTGGTAAGATGTATCTCAGCTTAAGTTCATTTATGCAATAGTCTGTTATTTCCATCATAAGCGTGGGTTGTATGTTTGAGTGCTCTGAATGTCTCTTTAGACAGCCTTCCAACCCTGTCCGCATACTCTCCCAGTGTTCTAACCATGTACAAAAATTGTTTAGGAAAGAATACTTATCGTCATTACTGGCATTTGTTAGAGAGTAGCGTATTTATTATTGAGCCGGATACCTTTAAATGGATTTTAACATTCATGACAGTCCACCAGTGATAAATTATTTTAATAAATTCAGCCACATCTTCATAGTAAGGCAAACAATGTTTTTTCCCTATAGTGACAAGTGCCTCAATAATATATTCATTGAAAATCTGAATGACTAAATGAACATTTTGCTTCTCAAGACTTGATGGGAACAGAGATTTTAAAGTTAGCTTGTAAGCATACTTTAAAAGTGAATCTTCTTCTATAGAGTGAAGCCTCTTTAGAGTAGTGAAAGGTGCATTGCAAGTGCTCTTTACTGTGGGGAATATGCCATCAAATGAAAACTTTGGAAATTTCATGGACTGGTTGATATCTCTTTGTCCAAGCCAGTTATTTCTAATACATTTCAATAAATGAACTGAATCAAACATGAAAAAGAGAGGTCTGGAAGAATCTGATGGATGTGGGTAAGCAATTGACAATTTTGGCGGAGAAGAAAAATAGGACATAGCTTTACTATTGATGGCATTGTTATCAGTTAAGACACATATGACTCTGAAACCAATCTCTTCTAATCCTTGTATAACAGTATTGATGAAGGTGAACAGTATTTCTGACTTCATGGACTTAGAAGGCAATATGTGGACAACATCTTTAAATTTTGAGCATACGCTGTTCAGCATAAATACAAAAGCTGACCCAACAATGTTTCCACCTTTATAGTCAAAGAATGACTTAATATGAATTTCATCAATCATTAGAGTTACAGTTATGTCCTTGGGTGACAAAAATTTAAACTTATTTCTTATATACATCAAAAAGTTACTCTTTTGCTGCTCAGATGCAGGACTCACGTTTTGTGATAAGGTCAGTCTTCGAATAGTTGACAAGCAAGGTAGGATGAAATACCCTGTTCTCCTCAGGAATCTATAGCCTTGTGGGGAGCAGCTATGCAGAAGGCATGAAAAGATCATGAAGTCCGGTGAATACTCAATCATTTGGAGAGTCATCAAGCGGAGTTGTTCACATATTACTGTCAAAGTATTGAGATGTTTAGGCTACTGTTTTTGAAGGAGTGTCAGCTAGTAAATAACAAGTTGCAGCAAAAAAATGGTTTGACTAGGTCTGGAAGGATAGGTTTCACCGTCACATTTCTGTGGTTCTCTAATAACTGTTCAGAGAATTCATCTCATCAATGGCTGAAGGGATGCTGTATTCACCTAATCTTTACTGCATAACATTATTTACAAAACCTTTACCATTAACACTGTCAATTTCAAGAGCTAACTTTATTTCTGGATGGGGCGAGTGAATGATGTGGCATATTGAGAGAGATTCTTCATCACTTATTACGTCAATAATTTTCAAGAAATGTCAACTTATCTTTGAGTTCCTGTAATGTTGTAAATTTTCTTTGCTGCTGGTACTGTAAGTCTTCCTCGATGCTTTGTGCTATGGCAGCTTGAAGAGCAACCTTTTCTTTCCGCACTTCCTTTCCTCAAATGGTTCTCTCAACGTTGCAGATGAAGAGAGGTAGGAGGACAATTAGGAAATACTGATGGAACAGCTCGGTACGAAGCCTTGGCATTGACAGTTTGCTGTAAGTGTTCTGCGGTTAGCTCATCAAAAATGAAGTCTCACTCGATTTCCTCCGGACGAAAGTGAAGTTCACACACCTGTAAGATAGAAGAAAATGTGAATATTTATGTAATACAACCGAATCATATATATA
>NW_026112018.1:0-35000 GCF_024679095.1 Eriocheir sinensis
ATTCATCCAAGCTCTCTTATATATAATTCTCCTACCTCTTCCAAGGCCTCTTAAGTTCCATGTGATGCTCCTCGTTCTCCTTCAAGATCTTAAGTTTCATGTAATCCTCCTCTTCCTCCAAGATCTCTGTTTTATATAATGCTCGTCTTTGCCTTCTGTCGAGAGTACAAGCAGCTCTTTTCGTCTCAAGGTCTTCGCGTGTCGGTCCCACTTCTCGATGGCGCCGATATTCGTGTAATTCTCGTGCGCCGATCATCTGTTTGCCGGCGGGGCGTCCCAAGGCGCCCCGATAAGTCAGTCTTTCGCATGCCGATCGTCCGTTTCTTGGCAAGCCCGATGACGGCTGATAGGCTGCGCTCCTCACCCGCGGGAGACGATCGGGAGGAGGAGGAGGAGGAGGAGGAGGAGGAGGAGGAGGAGGAAGACGAGGCACTTAATTTACCTTTACTTGCCTTTTTTTTTTTTTTTTTTTTGCATTTACAGGTTTGAATCATTCGCCGAAGTCCATATTTTACTTTTTAATCATATAATCCTTTGTGTGTGTGTGTGTGTGTGTGTGTGTGTGTGTGTGTGTGTGTGTGTGTGTGTGTGTGTGTGTGTGTCAGTGTATGTATGTATGTATGGCTTTCTCTGTCTCCCTATGTCTAGCTAGCTTAACTATGTATGTATGTGTATTTGTGTATGTGTGCGTATTTGTGTATCGGTTCTATATCTATATCTATATCTATCTATCTTTATGTGTGTGTATTTATGTATGTGTGAATGTCTGCAATATAAACTTTCCCTTCGCAATGTCTCGGTGGGCGGCAGGAAGCATGCGAGAGAGAGAGAGAGGTCGGTCGTTGGGTCGCGGCGGCGTTGTAAATAATGGCAATGATCGTCCACGGGTTTGTAAGGACCCCGCGCGCCTTGTATCTGCGGCGAGGATCGTGAAGGAAACATGAGCCGTGTACGAGGTCGTGGGGAGTCTGGTTCGTCGTCTTGGGAGGGGAGGAAGTGGGGAGAGGAATGGTGGAGTGTTGCAAAGACGGTTGAAGAATAGACGAAAGCTGGAAACTATATAAGGGAGATAATGCAGTAAGGGAAGGGAGATATGAAGTAAAAAGAGGCAGGAAGATGAGGAGGGGGAGAAAGAAAGAGGGGGAGGGAGATTAGAAAAAAAAGAGGTTAGGAAAAGGGGTAGAGGTAGGGTGTATGTTCGTACGTTCATCAGGGCAGGAACACGAGAAGGGTTATGATGGGGTGGGAGCCGCGGCTGACCCATCCATCTTAGCCCTCCTCCTCGCTTAAAGAAGAATGAGTGTGATGGCAGTGACTTAGAGAGGACTGAGTGAAGCAAATGGCAGTCAGGATAAAATGCAGAAATAAGGAAGGACAAGTATTTCAGAGTTTACCAGGGAAAGGGATGGAAAAAAGTGATGATTTTGGTTAACTCAGGCATTAGGAAGTTAAATAGCAGAGGAATGAGCTTGAGCAGAAAGCCTCGGGCACTGCAGAAGGCAGGAAGGAAGCAGCTGTTAGCAAGTTCAGAACAGCAGCGACTATGAAATGAAGGCACAGAAGACAGCACAGGAAGGGAAGAATTTGAGTGTGGTGACAGGGACTTAGGAAGATGATTTAGGACAGATTGTAAATGCTTCATGTGGAAGAGTGCAACAGCTGAGTATTGTAAAGGATGGGGAAAAGTTACGTGAAAAGCTGCGTCAAGTTGTCAGATGATGAAGTTAAGGTCCATATTGTCAAACTCCTCACAGGCTTGCTCCATCTATTTCAAAAGGCTCTCGCAGAGGTTGTCGGGGTCTCCATGGGCAGTTTCCTGAGCCTGGGGGTAGTTTTGCATGGCTTCTGTGCCTTGAAGGAGAAAACACCCAAGACAACCCAGTTACTCTTCTCTGTGGGCTTGGGAAATAGGCACAGTGGAAGCCTGTTAGGAAGACAGGGACACAGAGATACAGACAAACAGAGATGCAGGGTGGTGCTGCTGATAGTTTCACACGGCTTCTGCACCCTGAACGGGAAAACACCACCCAGGAAAACACGGTTAACCTTCTCTGTGGCCTTGGGGAATAGTAACAGTGGGAGCCTGATATGCTTAGGACCACAGGCTGACTTACAGCACCTCATTTTGGGTGTTGATGACATAGAATATCTCTCTCTCTCTCTCTCTCTCTCTCTCTCTCTCTCTCTCTCTCTCTCTCTCTCTCTCTCTCTCTCTCTCTCTCTCTCTCTCTCTCTCTCTCTCTCTCTCTCTCTCTCTCTCTCTCTCTCTCTCTCTCTCTCTCTCTCTCTCTCTCTCTCTCTCTCTCTCTCTCTCACACACACACACACACACACACACACACACACACACACACACACACACACACACACACACACACACACACACTTACACTGGAGTGAAAAACAGTACGCACATGGAGGAGGAGGTGGAGGAAGAGGAGGAGGAAGAGGAGTAGAAAGAGAAGGTAAAAAACTGATAATATTAACTCCAAAAATATATCATCCATGTAAAAGTTAACCTAAATTCAGCCTTTAAAAATTGTAACATTTCTGCCACACATCAGTGCACTCATGTTATATCAAGTGTTCTCTTCACAGTTTCCTCATGATATCAGGCTGCGTGATGGACCGTCCCTTCCTGAGTGGACAATAGCCATGTGGCAGGCTGGGCCAAGTTGCCAGAAGAAGACATTAAGTTTTTGAGAGATTTTTACATAGATTTACATAGAAAATCAGACCACACAGACCCCATGGTCCAGACTTGGTGGTCTGTCCTTAAACCTAAGTGATTTTACATTAATCAGAAGACTCCAAAACGTTGCATTTCTACTCTAGTTGATATTAAGTTGAAGGAAGTGGCGATCGAGCTTATTTTTGAAGGAGTCAATCGTGTTACACTGGACCACTGATGGTGGGAGCCTATTCCATTCTCGCACTACAACGTTGGTGAAGAAAAATTTGGTGCAGTCTGAATTTACTTGTCTACATCTGAGTTTTACGCCATTGTTCCTCGTGCGCAAAGTGTCATCGATCATAAACAATGTTGATCTGTCTACATTCGTGAAACCATTAAGTATTTTAAAACATTCGATCAGTTTTCCTCGGAGGCGACGTTTCTCAAGAGAGAACATGTTAAGGGTAGAAAGCCTTTCTTCGTAGGATTTGTTGCGCAAGGAAGGGATCATTTTCGTTGCCCGACGCTGAACACCTTCTAATTTAGCAATATCCTTTGCATGGTGCATGGTGGGGAGACCAAAACTGTACCGCATATTCCAAGTGGGGTCTGACTAAACTGTTGTAGAGCGGGAGTATTACATCTTTATTCTTGAATAAAAAGTTTCTTTTAATGGAGCCCAACATTCTGCTCGCTTTATTTGCTGCATCGATGCATTGCTGTGAGAATTTGAGGTTTGACGCGATTTTGACCCCCAAGTCCTTGACGCACTGAACGCTTTTGAGTTTAACGCCGCGCATTTCGTAATCGAACTTCTTATTCCTCGTTCCAACTTGAAGGACTTGGTACTTGTCTACGTTAAAGGGCATCTCCCATCTATCCGACCAAGCTTAAATTTTGTGCAAATCCTCTTGGAGGCTTTGCCTGTCTTCGTCAGTGAGAACCGAGTTACCAATCTTTGTGTCGTCTGCAAATTTACTAATGCGGTTATTGAGTCCAACATCCACGTCGTTGATGTAAATAATGAAGAGCACTGGGCCAAGAACCGAGCCCTGAGGGACGCCACTAGTGACCGGCGCCCACTCTGAGTTATATCCGTCAATCACTACTCTTTGTTGTCTGTTGCTCAACCAATTCGCGATCCATTGGTTTACTTGACCGTCAATACCTATTTGCTTTAATTTGTAAAGTAATTTATGATGCGGGACTTTATCAAACGCTTTCTGGAAATCAAGATAGACTACGTCCAGTGATTTGGTTACGTCATAAACATTGAAGAGGTCGTTATAAAAGGTTAATAGATTTGATAGGCAGGATCTTTTGTTTCGGAAGCCATGTTGTGAGTCCCCAATTAATGAGTGGCTTTCAAGGTAACTCACAATTTTGTCTCTAATTATGCCCTCAAGTAGCTTACCTACAACCGAAGTTAGACTAATGGGCCTGTAATTACCTGGTACTTTTTTGTCTCCTTTCTTAAAAATCGGTGTCACGTTAGCCTTTTTCCAATCTGAAGGGACGATGCCTTGTCGCAAGGACATATTGAATACGGTTGTGAGGGAGGAGAGTATTTCGCTCTTTGTTTCTTTCAGCAGAGTTGGATATACTTTGTCAGGTCCAGGACTTTTATTTGTTTTAAGTGATTTGAGGGACACTCCGAGATGCCCGTGTCAGCTGACCATCGCCGGAGCGACGACGGGACGCAGCGAGCACTGCACACCCTGCGGGGCTCCATCGCGCTGCCTCGCCTCTCACTGTAAAATGGCCGCCCCGAACACTGCCCCGCCACGGCCGAAGCTCTCACATGCTTACCGCTGCTACGTCATCTTCATACTGATTTCTTTTTTTAAAGACAACGTCCACTAGGAGGAGTGCCAACAGCCCGCAGACACAGGAAAGCCGCCCACGCTAGTGTAATGCGTGTGAATGAGTCACAGCGTAACGGCCAACACGTCACGGGCTGCCGTTACCGCCCCGCCCTCCGCCACCGCCGCCACACCGCCCCGGCCCTCCGCTGCCCTGCCCGTCCCCTGCTGCTGCCCGACGGGGTGCCTCCATTGACCTGAAGCTCACATTACCTCGTCTCGGTGTGAGAGGCGCCAGTACCGGCACAGTATAGGGCGACAGATAAAGCACAAAGTGGCCTCTGGTGACGTGCCCGCCGCCGGGCGACACCCGTCCTTCTCTCTCGCCCCGCGCCCCGCTCCCTGCCTCTCATTCTGCGGCCCTGGCCTCTCCTTCCCCTCGTCACCGCACTGTGGGCATGATAACAGTCACTTACGGCTGCTGGCGGCTCGTCTGTACATGAAGGGTGGCAGGAACAGTGACGCTGAGGGGAGAACACAATGCCGGGGTTGGCCGCGAGCTGACCAATCACATCACACGGGCCGCACTCACGCGGGCGCCGCCGCCCATTCCACCACACCCTCTTCTCTGCCTCCCGCCCGCTGTGCCCCACGCCGCCGCTGCCTCACGGCACTATATCATTTACTCAATCCTCTCGTCACCTCATCTCCGCGTGAAGGGCGCCGGTAACAGCTGCGTATCCCTTAGAGCAGAGATTGGGGAGGGAGGGGAGGAGGGACTGGGCGCGCGCGGAATATGGCCGCCACGCGCTGGGACCCATATCATGGAGGTAGACCCATATAGCCTAGTCAAGCCCCGTTATCCTGCCCTAGCGACTCCACGCCCCATCTTCCTCGTGTCCAAATGAAAGGGTTAACCAGAATCTCCACTCTTTCGTCCCTTCCAGTAGTAAACTAAACAGCAGCCTCCCTTGAACGGCGTATTCTTAATTAAACTTTTTGGTACAACTGTCGGCTTCATACTCTGTCAAGATAGTCGAGTCGGGAGATGGGTCCCCATGCACCATGGTGATATATTTTTCTCACTTACATGTTTGTAATCCTCAAGGTGTCTAGTAAACAGATTTTTATGTTCCCATCATGAAACTTTGTCCCAAGGGGTTCTTTAGCGGCCATCTTGGATTTCTGACGATAATCAATAATCGCATAGCTTTTGAACTAGCCATCATGCAGAGACAAATGAACAAATTTTTCTGGGTAAAGTTGACTTGAGAAATTGATTGATGGGGATATTTTTGTGATTAGGTTAAGTTGAACACAAAACTCGATAAATATGCAAAAAAAAATTTTTTGATACTCATACACTTGCAAGTGAGTTATTTGCATATATACAAAACTATGATAATCCGATGAGGTCTGCAATCACCGATAATTGCTAGTAATTAGGAAAAGAAATAAGATATGATTTAAATAAGTCATTATATGCAAGAATTTATCCCATCCATTTTGCATGACAGGATATCCTACAGAAGCGGTATGCAATATCAATTACTCACTGAACTATTGTATATCTAGTCATCGTCATCAAGAAGCTCATCATAATCAACCTCTTGCTCCAGTTCCTTGTCCTCATCTTCTCCCATCTCCTCAACAGGGGATCTTTGGCGGCAATCTTGGATATATGATGAAAATCAATAATCGGGATAACTTTTGAACTATACATTAGTTATTGGTATTGTGTTGATGGGCAGTCATGCCAAAACTAAAGAAACACAAATGTGATAACGGCGGTGGGGCAGAAGAACTAAAAAAACGTCCTACTGTATATTGTATTCTGCATATGAGTGGCATTCAGCATGGTGATTTCACACCACTCAGTAACATCAAGGGTCCGCCACTGACAAGCTGGCACAGTTACATGGTATTCATGACAAACGTCGCCTTGAACCTCTTGACTCACCCAGTCGCATGGTGGATGTCTGGAGTCGCATTCCAGAAAATTTTGCTGATGCAGATCTAGAAGCAATCGGCTATCACCTAGGCTGCAACCAAAACTTTATTACAAACCAGGATCACCTGAAGCCTATAGTTTAACATCTAAAGAACTCGAAGCCTCAACATCTCGCTCCCCTCGCAAACCACCATCCTCCTCTGCCACACAGCTGCTCCCTCCAGAATGAATCTTCTGCAAAAGGCTTGAAGTGAAGGTGTCAGGAAAGACTGAGCGATGCATCAAGTTTGCAGTATTCAAAGACAAGAAAGGAGCCTTGAGGGAACCAACTTGGAAACAAATTGAGCCTCGAGCACTAGAACTATGATATAGCAGTTTATATCGCACTGTGCAAGGTGAGGACTTGTTCGCAAGGGAGGCCAAGTTTCACCAGTCCTGTCGCAAATCATTCAACTAGAAGGTTAGGCTTGGTATGTTGTCAGGCGGCACCCTACGTGGTATGTAACGTTGCAATGAAGCGCGACAAAAACTTCAAGGATTTATTTTACATCTGAAATAAAGAAAACGCAATTATTGGAGCAAGTACGAAAGAGTGAACTGAATTTTGTTGCAGGAGATGGAGCGCTGGAAGGAAGGATGGAAAGGGTGAAGAGGGTTATGATGTGATTGATGCGCGGTGTTGAATGGTGTCCTGATGGTTCCAAGGGTGACGCGAGGTAAGAGTCTGTAGTATGGACGGAAGGATGGACAGGGTGAAGGAAGGATGGAAAGGGTGAAGGAGGGATGGAGAACGGAGAGAGCGCCATGATGCGATGTGTGCGGGGTGTGTTTGTGGTGCTCTGGTTCCAGGGTGAGGGGTGAGGGGTGTGCGGTGTGTAAGGAAGGATGGACAGGGTGAAGGAAGGATGGAAGGGGTGAAGGAGGGATGGAGAACGGAGAGAGCGCCATGATGCGAGGTGTGTTTGAGGTGTTCTGGTTTCAATTGCGGTGCGGGATGAGGGTGTGTGCAGTGCGTATCATTGGTGTAAAGCGACATGACTGGTGTTGAGGGCCGCGAAAAGGGTTGAGTTGAAGTGCACGCGAGATACGAAGATAAAGACGAACCACGACATGTCTTGAATAATTGATCTACTCAGTGTTCAAGTCCATGGATCACTGGCGAGGCGGATCCGATTCTACTACATGATATTCAACGAGCGGCTGATTGGTGAAGAGCTACACGGATCCGGGCTCGGCGACTAACCACACCCCGAAGAAAAAAAGTTAATATGTAGCCAAATAAATAAAGTCAGATAGCAGAGGTAGTTTGGAAGTAGCTATAATTATGACAGTACGGGTAGTGTGCACGAAGAGGGGGAAGGGGAAGGAGGAGGAGGAGGAGGAGAAAATGAGGGAGAAGAAAAAGAAGAAAAGAAAAAAACAAGAAAACGAAGATAAAGAAGAAGAAAAAGAAGTAATAGAAAAAGGAGAAAAAAAAAGAAGATCGAAAAGAGGAAGAAAAGGAAGAGGTAAAAGTAAGGAAGAAAAAGTAGAAGAACAAAAAAAACAAAAAAACAAGAGGAGGAGGAGGAGGAGGAGGAGGAGGTGGAGGGGGAATGAAAGTTAGCAATGACATCGTACCCAGGTGGTGACTGTCATACTTCCCGTGGCTGCAGACTGGACCGTATTGCTTGGTGCCTGATCGCCTCGCTTTGGCCGCTCTTGTTAGCAAAAAAGAGAGTGCGTGGAGGGAGGCTGGCGTGGAGGTCCGGAATAATAGGCCAGACTCGAGACAGCGATTATTGTGGTTGTGTCGCTTCAGAAGTGGCAATCGCGGAGGTTCTTGATTGGTCCTACACACTGGGCTGGAGATCTGTTGACGGTATGGCTGGAGGTGGAAGTAAAGAGAAGAGGAAATGACCTACGAGTCTTGCTTGCAGTGAAGGAGAGGAAGAAATGAAGTATACGGAGAAGACCTATAATCACTGTGGTTTTACTCTCGGTGGTAGTGAGCTTGGGGGGAGAAAGGAATGAAGTATAAAGAGAAAATAACCTACGATTCATGTGTTCTTACTCGTCCTTGTAATGAAGTTGAGATGAAGAAATGAAGTTTAGAGGAGAGATAATGGCCTACGATTCCTCAGTTCTAACTCGTCCTCGTAATGAAGTTGAGAAGAAGGAATTAAGTTTAGAGGAGAGAAAATGGCTTACGATTCCTCTGTTCTAACTCGTGCTTGTAATGAAGTTGAGAGGAATGAATGAAATATAGAAGAGAGAAAATGACCTACGACTCCTCTGTTCTAACTCGTGCTTGTAATGAAGTTGAGAGGAAGGAATGAAATATAGAAGAGAGAAAATGACCTACAATTCCTCTGTTCTAACTCGTGCTTGTAATGAAGTTGAGATGAAGGAATGAAATATAGAAGAGAGAAAATGACCTACAATTCCTCTGTTCTAACTCGTGCTTGTAATGAAGTTGAGAGGAATGAATGAAATATAGAAGAGAGAAAATGACCTACAATTCCTCTGTTCTAACTCGTGCTTGTAATGAAGTTGAGATGAAGGAATGAAGTTTAGAGGAGAGAAAATGACCAACGATTCCTGTGCTTTATATTTTGCTTTTATTGAAGTTGAGAAGGATACGAAGGACAACAAGTATACCGCTGCAATTTTTACTGTGATGAATGTGGTTTGAGCATCAATTAAGAAAATTTTGGGAAGTTGAAGTAATGAACAATTGGTTTTTTTTTATTTACTTCCATATGGAGACATGTTTTTTTCTTTCTTGTCTTGTATAATGAGTGTAATATTGGCGTATCACTGGCAACATTTTCACTAGAAGCTTTATAACAATGATTCAAGTTTTATAACTCTTAATAAAACTTTATTATCCAATTCTTCGTGTGTGTGTGTGTGTGTGTGTGTGTGTGTGTGTGTGTGTGTGTGTGTGCTCCTACTTACTTCTGTTACGTAGAAAGGTCTTTATAATCTTGAGTACATGTGGCCATATAATTGTTGCCTTTAAGGATCATAGTTGTATATTGAACATTTTGAAAGAGAGAAAAAAACTCCCCCCCCCACACACACACACACACACACATGCCCACGCAGGTATAACCAGTTAGCAGAAGTGAGCGGACAGGTGAGGCGTGTTATTTTGCCCAGTTATTATATTCAACAATGGATGGGCAAACATAAATCTTCTCAAAAGTAGTTTTCTAACGGTATGGGCGGCTGTTTTTATGAAAGGAAGTAGAAGCCAGAGCCTAGGCCTGAACCAGTGCCCGTGCCAGAGCCTAAGCCTGAACCAGTTCCCGTGCCTGAGCCTGAGCCTGAACCAGTTCCCGTGCCTGAGCCTGAGCCTGAACCAGTGCCCGTGCCTGAGCCTGAGCCTGAACCAGTTCCCGTGCCTGAGCCTAAGCCTAAACCAGTTCCCGTGCCTGAGCCTAAGCCTAAACCAGTTCCCGTGCCAGAGCCTGAGCCTGAACCAGTGCCCGTGCCAGAGCCTGAGCCTGAACCAGTGCCCGTGCCAGAGTATGAGCCTGAACCAGTGCCCGTGCCAGAGCCTGAGCCTGAACCAGTGCCCGTGCCAGAGCCTGAGCCTGAACCAGTGCCCGTGCCAGAGCCTGAGCCTGAACCAGTGCCCGTGCCAGAGCCTGAGCCTAAACCAGTTCCCGTGCCAGAGCCTGAGCCTGAACCAGTGCCCGTGCCAGAGCCTGAGCCTGAACCAGTTCCCGTGCCAGAGCCTGAGCCTGAACCAGTGCCCGTGCCAGAGCCTGAGCCTGAACCAGTGCCCGTGCCAGAGTATGAGCCTGAACCAGTCCGTTAAAACACTCTGAGTGGCACACACACACACACACACACACACACACACACACACACACACACACACACACACACACACACACACACGAAAGACTGAGTCCGCTAAAATACACTGACTGGCACACACACAAACACAGCCTGGCACGGGCACTGGTTCAGGCTCAGGCTCTGGCACGGGCACTGGTTCAGGCTCAGGCTCTGGCACGGGAACTGGTTCAGGTTCAGGGTCTGGCACGGGCACTGGTTCAGGCTCAGGCTCTGGCACGGGCACTGGTTCAGGCTCAGGCTCTGGCACGGGCACTGGATCAGGCTCAGGCTCTGGCACGGGCACTGGTTCAGGCTCAGGCTCTGGCACGGGCACTGGTTCAGGCTCAGGCTCTGGCACGGGCACTGGATCAGGCTCAGGCTCTGGCACGGGAACTGGTTCAGGTTCAGGCTCTGGCACGGGCACTGGTTCAGGCTCAGGCTCTAGCACAGGCACTGGTTCAGGCTCAGGCTCTGGCACGGGCACTGGTTCAGGCTCAGGCTCTGGCACGGGCACTGGTTCAGGCTCAGGCTCTGGCACGGGCACTGGTTCAGGCTCAGGCTCTTGGACGGGCACTGGTTCAGGCTCAGGCTCTGGCACGGGCACTGGTTCAGGCTCAGGCTCTGGCACGGGCAGTGGTTCAGGCTCAAGCTCTGGCACGGGCACTGGTTCAGGCTCAAGCTCTGGCACGGGCACTGGTTCAGGCTCAGGCTCTGGCACGGGCACTGGTTCAGGCTCAAGCTCTGGCCCGGGCACTGGTTCAGGCTCACGCTCTGGCCCGGGCACTGGTTCAGGCTCATGCTCTGGCACGGGCACTGGTTCAGGCTCAGGCTCTGGCACGGGCACTGGTTCAGGCTCAGGCTCTGGCACGGGCACTGGTTCAGGCTCAGGCTCTGGCACGGGCACTGGTTCAGGCTCAGGCTCTGGCACGGGCACTGGTTCAGGCTCAGGCTCTGGCACGGGCACTGGTTCAGGCTCAGGCTCTGGCACGGGCACTGGTTCAGGCTCAGGCTCTGGCCCGGGCACTGGTTCAGGCTCAGGCTCTGGCACGGGCACTGGTTCAGGCTCAGGCTCTGGCACGGGCACTGGTTCAGGCTCAGGCTCTGGCACGGGCACTGGTTCAGGCTCAGGTTCTGGCACGGGCACTGGTTCAGGCTCAGGCTCTGGCACGGGCACTGGTTCAGGCTCTCGCTCTGGCACGGGCACTGGTTCAGGCTCATGCTCTGGCACGGGCACTGGTTCAGGCTCAGGCTCTGGCACGGGCACTGGTTCAGGCTCAGGCTCTGGCACGTGCACTGGTTCAGGCTCAGGCTCTGGCACGTACACTGGTTCAGGCTCAGGTTCTGGCACGGGCACTGGTTCAGGCTCAGGCTCTGGCACGTACACTGGTTCAGGCTCAGGCTCTGGCACGTGCACTGGTTCAGGCTCAGGCTCTGGCACGTACACTGGTTCAGGCTCAGGCTCTGGCACGGGCACTGGTTCAGGCTCAGGCTCTGGCACGGGCACTGGTTCAGGCTCAGGCTCTGGCACGTACACTGGTTCAGGCTCAGGCTCTGGCACGGGCACTGGTTCAGGCTCAGGCTCTGGCACGTACACTGGTTCAGGCTCAGGCTCTGGCACGTACACTGGTTCAGGCTCAGGCTCTGGCACGGGCACTGGTTCAGGCTCAGGCTTTGGCACGGGCACTGGTTCAGGCTCAGGCTCTGGCACGGGCACTGGTTCAGGCTCAGGCTCTGGCACGGGCACTGGTACAGGCTCAGGCTCTGGCACGGGCACTGGTTCAGGGCGTGTGATTAACAGGCGTGTTGTTTACTGGCGTCTATTTGGCGGGTATTTAATTCAGCATGTCTAGAGGACGATTCCGATGTGAAGGAGGCCTCTTCCGTGAAGGAGTCGCCGGCCAACACCTCTGCTGGGCTAGGGCCGGCAGCCTCCTCCTCTTCGGGCCCCGCGCAAGAGACATCCTCGTCCGCCTCAAGGTTTCGATTGAAAACTCGAGACGCCGCAAACGTTAGCTGGAATATTGGGCCACACAAACACAAGACCGAGTCCGTTAAAACACACTGACACACACACAAACACACACACACACACACACACACACACACACACACACACACACACACACACACAGACACACACACACACACACAACTTAAATTCATAACAAAAACTGGGCCCAAATCCCACATACAGACATAGGTCAAAGTTATGAATAAACAACAACAACAACAACAACAACAACAACAACAACAACATTCAGATATAAGATAATAGGCTACACTTTTTGGGGGGAGGGGGGAGAAAAAGGATGGGTGGAGCAGGGTCAATCATACTCACTCTGGCCTACTCTAGATTCTAAAGGCAGATTAGTTTAAACGTCGCATTACTATTTATTTACAGTTATGTGGCTAGTTTGGCTTCGGTAGTTCTTGGGGGATAGAGTTAGAAGTGTTGGAAATCCACAGAGTAAAGTCGACGTATTACAAACTTACTCGTAAAGGAAAGGGATATAAAAAAAATCAATATAACCAGCTGACCACGCCTTCAAAAACGGGTTAAAATAGACAAATCGCCCACACTATTGTTAATGAAGACTATGATAAAACAGTACTTTCCTATGCATACAAACCGAGTCATATCTTTCTTTTATATTTAGATTTTTTCGAGCTACATTCTTTCCCTTCAAGGTAAGTCCATAGTTTTAAACGTCTCAGACTGCCGCCCATTGCGACTATTTCCCAAGGCCAGAGAACAGATTAACCGGGTGTTCATGGCTAGCAGTTTCCCAGTTCAAGGTGCAGAATTCGTGTAAAATAATCGCCAGTATCACAAAACAGTCCGCGAAAACACCAGCAACTTCCACGAGAAGCCACAGAGAAGATTAACCGGCTGTTCATTAATTAAGAGTGGGCGAGAACCGACTCTAGTATCGATTCCTTATATAATAATGATCAAGAGACTCGATTTTAAACCATTGGATATCGTTTCATCTGTATTTCACATTACGCAGTTCATTTCCCATCCTCCCCAAGCTCTTGTTCTGTCCTCTTACACCTCACAGTTCGCCCTCATCCTCACTCTATTTGGTTATTCCTCTCCCCTAACACACCCTCGCGTATATGTTCTTTCCTCCTTCTCCTACTACTATATTTTATACTACTCTTCCACAGAAGAGAGACATAAGATGGCGGAATTGCTGCGTGAAATTCACCATTTTAAGGAAACAATGGAAAGAGGGGCGGTGGTGGCGGAGTTCCTTCTCTTCACTCAATCTTTCACGTCCATCTCAAAACTTACAAGCACTGCAACAACCGCTGTCACCACTTAGTTCATCGATTTTAATATTCCAGCTAACGTTTGCGGCGTCTCAAGTTTTCAATCGAAACCTTGAGGCGGACGAGGATGTTTCTTGCGCGGGGCCCGAAGAGGAGGAGACTGCCGGCCCTAGCCCAGCAGAGGTGCAGGCCGGCGACACCTTCACGGAAGAGGCCTCCTCCACCTCGGCATCGTCCCCGAGACATTCCGAATTAAATACCTGCCAAATAGACGCCCGTAAACAACACGCCCGTTAATCACACGGCCTGAACCAGTGCCCGTGCCAGAGCCTGAGCCTGAACCACTGCCCGTGCCAGAGCCTGAGCCTGAACCAGTGCCCGTGCCAGAGCCTGGGCCTGAACCAGTGCACGTGCCAGAGCCTGAGCCTGAACCAGTGCCCGTGCCAGAGCCTGAGCCTGAACCAGTGCCCGTGCCAGAGCCTGAGCCTGAACCAGTGCCCGTGCCAGAGCCTGAGCCTGAACCAGTGCCCGTGCCAGAGCCTGAGCCTGAACCAGTGCCCGTGCCAGAGCCTGAGCCTGAACCAGTGCCCGTGCCAGAGCCTGAACCTGAACCAGTGCCCGTGCCTGAGCCTGAGCCTGAACCAGTGCCCGTGCCAGAGCCTGAGCCTGAACCAGTGCCCGTGCCAGAGCCTGAGCCTGAACCAGTGCCCATGCCAGAGCCTGAGCCTGAACCAGTGCCCGTGCCAGAGCCTGAGCCTGAACCAGTGCCCGTGCCAGAGCCTGAGCCTGAACCAGTGCCCGTGCCAGAGCCTGAGCCTGAACCAGTGCCCGTGCCAGAGCCTGAGCCTGAACCAGTGCCCGTGCCAGAGCCTGAGCCTGAACCAGTGCCCGTGCCTGAGCCTGAGCCTGTACCAGTGCCCGTGCCAGAGCCTGAGCCTGAGCCAGTGCCCGTGCCTGAGCCTGAACCAGTGCCCGTGCCTGAGCCTGAGCCTGTACCAGTGCCCGTGCCAGAGCCTGAGCCTGAGCCAGTGCCCGTGCCTGAGCCTGAACCAGTGCCCGTGCCAGAGCCTGAGCCTGAACCAGTGCCCGTGCCTGAGCCTGAGCCTGTACCAGTGCCCGTGCCAGAGCCTGAGCCTGAACCATTGCCCGTGCCTGATCCTGGGCCTGAACCAGTGCCCGTGCCAGAGCCTGAGCCTGAACCAGTGCCTGTGCCAGAGCCTGAGCCTGAACCAGTGCCCGTGCCAGAGCCTGAGCCTGAACCAGTGCCCGTGCCAGAGCCTGAGCCTGAACCAGTGCCCGTGCCTGAGCCTGAACCAGTGCCCGTGCCTGAGCCTGAGCCTGAACCAGTGCCCGTGCCAGAGCCTGAGCCTGAGCCAGTGCCCGTGCCTGAGCCTGAACCAGTGCCCGTGCCAGAGCCTGAGCCTGAACCAGTGCCCGTGCCTGAGCCTGAGCCTGAACCAGTGCCCGTGCCAGAGCCTGAGCCTGAACCAGTGCCCGTGCCTGAGCCTGAGCCTGAACCAGTGCCCGTGCCAGAGCCTGAGCCTGAACCAGTGCCTGTGCCAGAGCCTGTGCCTGAGCCTGAGCCTGAACCAGTGCCCGTGCCAGAGCCTGAGCCTGAACCAGTGCCTGTGCCAGAGCCTGAGCCTGAACCAGTGCCCGTGCCAGAGCCTGAGCCTGAACCAGTGCCCGTGCCAGAGCCTGAGCCTGAACCAGTGCCTGTGCCAGAGCCTGTGCCTGAGGCTGAGCCTGAACCAGTGCCCGTGCCAGAGCTTGAGCCTGAACCAGTGCCTGTGCTAGAGCCTGAGCCTGAACCAGTGCCCGTGCCAGAGCCTGAGCCTGAGCCAGTGCCTGTGCCAGAGCCTGTGCCTGAGCCTGAGCCTGAACCAGTGCCCGTGCCAGAGCCTGAGCCTGAACCAGTGCCTGTGCCAGAGCCTGAGCCTGAACCAGTGCCCGTGCCAGAGCCTGTGCCTGAGCCTGAGCCTGAACCAGTGCCTGAGCCAGTGCCTGAGCCTGACCCCGTGCCGGTGCCTGAGCCTGAGCCTGAACCAGTGCCTGTGCCAGAGCCTGTGCCTGAACCAGTGCCCGTGCCAGAGCCTGAGCCTGAACCAGTGCCTGTGCCAGAGCCTGAGCCTGAACCAGTGCCCGTGCCAGAGCCTGAGCCTGAACCAGTGCCCGTGCCAGAGCCTGAGCCTGAACCAGTGCCTGTGCCAGAGCCTGAGCCTGAACCAGTGCCCGTGCCAGAGCCTGAGCCTGAACCAGTGCCCGTGCCTGAGCCTGAACCAGTGCCCGTGCCAGAGCCTGAGCCTGAACCAGTGCCCGTGCCTGAGCCTGAGCCTGAACCAGTGCCCGTGCCAGAGCCTGAGCCTGAACCAGTGCCCGTGCCAGAGCCTGAGCCTGAACCAGTGCCCGTGCCAGAGCCTGAGCCTGAACCAGTGCCCGTGCCAGAGCCTGAGCCTGAACCAGTGCCCGTGCCAGAGCCTGAGCCTGAACCAGTGCCTGTACTAGAGCTTGAGCCTGAACCAGTGCCCGTGCCAGAGCCTGAGCCTGAAACAGTGCCTGTGCTAGAGCTTGAGCCTGAACCGATGCCCTTGCCTGAGCCTGAGCCAGAATAAGTGTCCGTGCCAGAACCTGAGCCTGAACCAGTGCCCGTGCCAGAACCTGAGCCTGAACCAGTGCCCGTGCCAGAACCTGAGCCTGAATCAGTGCCCTTGCCAGAGCCAGAGCCTGAACCAGTGCCCGTGCCAGAGCCTGAGCCTGAACCAGTGCCCGTGCCAATGCCTGAACCATTGCCCGTGCCAGAGCCTGAGCCTGAACCAGTTCCCGTGCCAGAGTCCGTTGAAACACACTGACTGGTACAAACAAACACAAGACTGAGTCCGTAAAAACACACTGACACACAAACACAAACACAAGACTGAGTCTGTTAAAACACACTGACAGGCACACACACAAACACAAGACTGAGTCTGTTAAAACACACTGACACACACACAAACACAAGACTGAGTCTGTTAAAACACACTGACACACACACAAACACAAGACTGAGTTTGTTAAAATACACTGACAGGCACACACACAAATACAAGACTGAGTCTGTTAAAACACACTGACACACAAACACAAACACAAGACTGAGTCTGTTAAAACACACTGACAGGCACACACACAAACACAAGACTGAGTCTGCTAAAACACACTGACACACACACAAACACAAGACTGAGTTTGTTAAAATACACTGACAGGCACACACACAAACACAAGACTGAGTCTGTTAAAACACACTGACACACAAACACAAACACAAGACTGAGTCTGTTAAAATACACTGACACACACACAAACACAAGACTGAGTTTGTTAAAACACACTAACAGGCACACACAAACACAAGAATGAGGCTGTTAAAACACACCGACACACAAACACATATACAAAACTGAGTCTGTTAAAACACACTGACACACAAACACAAATACAAGACTGAGTCTGTTAAAACACATGACTGGCACACACACACACAAACACAAGACTGAGTCTGTTAAAACAGACTGATTGGCACACACACACACACACACACACACACACACACACACACACACACACACACACACACGACTGAGTCCGTTAAAACACAATGACTGGCAAACACAAACAAAAGACCGAGTCCCTCAAAACACAGTGACTGACACACACACAAACACAGCCTGAGCCTGAACCAGTGTTCGTGCGAGAGCCTGAGCCTGAACCAGTGTTCGTGCGAGAGCCTGAGCCTGAACCAGTGCCCGTGCCTGAGCCTAAGCCTGAACCAGTGTTCGTGCGAGAGCCTGAGCCTGAACCAGTGCCCGTACCTGAGCCTAAGCCTGAACCAGTGTTCGTGCGAGAGCCTGAGCCTGAACCAGTGCCCGTGCCTGAGCCTGAACCAGTGTCCGTGCCTGAGCCTGAACCAGTGTCCATGCCCGAGCCTGAGGCTGAACCAGCGCCCGTGCCAGAGTCTGAGCCTGAACCAGTGTCCGTGCCTGAGCCTGAGCCTGAACCAGTGCCCGTGCCAGAGCCTGAGCCTGAACCAGCGCCCGTGTCAAAGCCTGAGCCAGAACCAGTGCTTGTGCCGGTGCCAGAGCCTGAGACTGAACCAATGCCCGTGCCAGAGCTTGAGCCTGAACCAGTGCTCTTACCTGAGCCTGAGCCTGAGCCTGGACCAGTGCCCGTGCCTGAGCCTGAGCCTGAACCAGTGCCCGTGCCTGAACCTGAGCCTGAACCAGTGCCCGTGCCTGAGCCTGAGCCTGAACCAGTGCCCGTGCCTGAACCTGAGCCTGAACCAGTGCCCGTGCCAGAACCTGAGCCTGAACCAGTGCCCGTGCCTGAGCCTGAGCCTGAACCAGTGCCCGTGCCTGAACCTGAGCCTGAACCAGTGCCCGTGCCTGAGCCTGAGCCTGAACCAGTGCCCGTGCCAGAACCTGAGCCTAAATCATTGCCCTTGCCAGAGACTGAGCCTGAACCAGTGCCCGTGCCAATGCCTGAATAAGTGCCCCTGCCAGAGCCTGAGCCTGAACCAGTGCCTATGTCAAAGCCTGAGCTTGAACCAGTGCCTGTGTCAAAGCCTGAGCCTGAACCAGTGCCCGTGCCCGTGCCAGAGCCTGAGCCTGAACCAGTGCCCGTGCCAATGCCTGAATAAGTGCCCCTGCCAGAGCCTGAGCCTGAACCAGTGCCTATGTCAAAGCCTGAGCTTGAACCAGTGCCTGTGTCAAAGCCTGAGCCTGAACCAGTGCCCGTGCCCGTGCCAGAGCCTGAGCCTGAACCAGTGCCCGTGACAGAGTCTGAGCCTGAACCAGAACCCTTGCCAGAGCCTGAGCCTGAACCAAAACCCTTGCCTGAGCCTGAGCCTGAACCAGTAGCCGTGCCAGAGCATGAGCCTGGACCAGTCCCTGTGCCTGAGCCTGAACCTGAACCATTGCACGTGCCAGAGCCTGAGCCTAAACAAGCGCCCGTGCCAGAGCCTGAACAAGTGCCCGTGCCTGAGCCTGAGCCTGAGCCAGTGCCCGTGCCAGAGCCTGAGCTTGAACCAGTGCCCGTCCCTAGGGCTGAGCCTGAACAAGTGCCCGTGCCTGAGCCTGAGCCTGAGCCAGTGCCCGTGCCAGAGCCTGAGCTTGAACCAGTGCCCGTCCCTAGGGCTGAGCCTGAACAAGTGCCCGTGCCAGAGCCTGAGCCTGAACCAGTGCCCATGCCAGAGCCTGAGCCTGAACCAGTGCCCGTGCCAGAGCCTGAGCCTGTACCAGTGCCCATGCCAGAGCCTCAGCCTGAACCAGTGCCCGTGCCTGAGTCTGAGCCTGAACCAGTGCACGTGCCAAAGCCTGAGCCTGAACCAGTGCCCGTGCCAGAACCTGAGCCTGAACCAGTGCCCGTGCCTGAGTCTGAGCCTGAACCAGTGCACGTGCCAAAGCCTGAGCCTGAACCAGTGCCCGTGCCAGAACCTGAGCCTGAACCAGTGCCCGTGTCTGAGCCTGAGCCTGAACCAGTGCCCGTGCCAGAACCTGAGCCTGAACCAGTGCCCGTGCCAGAACCTGAGCCTGAACCAGTGCCCGTGTCTGAGCCTGAGCCTGAATCAGTGCCTGTGCCAGAGCCTGAGCCTGAACCAGTGCCCATGCCAGAACCATGACCCTGCACTTGCAACTTTTCCACAACATAAGAAAAAAAACATTTATCAGAAAGTGGAGCAATGCCGCTGTAAAGGGTTATGACCATGGAGGTATTATGGGAGGAGCCGCCATGACGTCACGAACGCGAAGCCAACGCGCTATTGGTCCGCTGTCTCCCACCCCCTTTAGACTCAAAACATATATCAGCTGATCCAGTGGACGCATTGAAAGTGCATACAATCCCTGCCTTTTCTGAGTGTAGGTAGGAACAACCCCTCACGTAACTATTGCTTAATGACACTTTCATAAGCAGGTCTGGGTGCGAGAGGATTTAGGGTCTTAGTGAGCTCTGATCTCCGTCCAAGAGCACAGTGTAGTCAAGCTAGAAATCGAGCAAATAGGGTACTGGGATTTATTTCTGGGAGCGTAAGCTACAGAAGCCTCAAAGTCTTCTTCAAAGTATATTTAGTATTAGTTAGACCTCATCTTGACTATGCGGTTCAGTTCTGGTCACCTTACTATAGAATGGATATCAAAATGTTAGAATTGGTGCAGAGGAGGATGACTAAGATGATTCAGTGGCTGAGAAACTTGCCATACAAGGAAAGACTCAAACTGTCAAACTTGCATTCTCTAGAAAGGCGAAAGGTGCGTGGAGACATGATCGAGGTTTATAAATGGATGAAGGGCTTTAATAAGGGAGACATTCATAAGGTTTTGTTGGTAAGAGAACCGGGTAGGACACGAAGTAATGGGTTTAAACTGGATACATTCAGATTCAACAGGGACAGAGGCAAAAATTGGTTTACTAACAGAGTGGTGGATGAGTGGAATAGGCTTAGCAGTCATGTGGTGAGTGCCAATACAATTGTCACATTAAAAAATAGATTAGATAAATTCATGGACAGCGATATTAGGTGGGGTTAGATACACAGGAGCTTAGGTTCAAAGGAGCTGCCTTGTACAGGCCTACCGGCCTCTTGTAGACTCCTACGTTCTTATGTTCATATGGCCGTACGAAAAGGGAGCGTAGTGGTTCTACATCATTTCACAGGTGAGTTGAGAACTTTATAACCAGATAGGGCTACATATGATAGAAATCTGCAGTTCTGTTGTACACTGACATTGAGATTACCAGGCGGCTGCCAGGGTACCTGTCCTCGACCCGGGCTGAGCTGTATGCCATACTTGAGGCTCTCCACACTGTAGCAGCTTTCCGCAAAGATGTATACTTGTTTGTCGATAGCCAGGTTGCATTACATAAACTTGTGTCATCCTCCCCTACAGACTGTGATCTTGTAACTAAGTGCCTGACTGCCCCCCGTGCCCTTGAGGCCGCAGGTGCCACGGTGCCCTCCCATGTGGGCAGCCAGCACAATGAAAAGACAGACTGCCTTGGTCGACGTGCCCTTCAGGATGACACAGTGGACCCTGGCACTGACTATACGCTTAGTTATGTTAAGAATATAATTAGGGATTATTTCCATAATAACATTGCTACCCAACTCAGACACTGCTGTGACAATGGCAGCACCAGCAGCCTCCATTATGCAAGTGTCTCCCACCACTGTGTTTACCCCTATGGGCGACAGTGCACCTCGCGATGTGGTAGGAATGCGCCTTAGGCTAGGCTATAGGTACTACTGGGTGGTTAGTATCTCCCTTGTGCCTTCTGCACTCAGGCCGAGGGGCCACACACTGCAACACTATGTCATGGAATGCCGCGGCCCTTTCATTGCTTTTTTTTTTAGCCAAGAGACTGCCTTGACCTTAAGGCTGGGATCACACGAGCCACTTTTAGTGGTCAGTGGCCGCCACAAAAAGTGGCCACCACAAAAAATGGTCACTACGAAAAATGGTGGGTAGGTGCACCATTCACACGAGCCACTCGGTGGCAGCCACTAATAAGGTCAGCACGTGGCGTTATGGATCTCGTACAGGCAGCAGCTGTCTGTGCTCTCTTGGTAAAAAGCGCTGAAGAAAGTACTGCCATGGGCTCACCCCATATATACTTAGCAACAGACTACTGCGTGTAGTATTCCACACATCATTTACAGAGCTAAAAGAACACGATATTTTTTTACGACTTCAGGAGGTCACAGGATAGGTTTAATCATCTTATGACAATAACTGGTCCACGTATAACACGGCAGGACATCAACACGAGGAATTGTGACCCAGTAGAAGAGACTTGCGGCAATTTTAATATAAGACTGAACATGAAGAATATTAAGTCACATTAAATGTAGTTTATTGACAATTCAGCAGTCCTTGCGGTTACCTAACTGTGAGGGCAACTACCAACTTAGCGGGCGAACGACCGGGGCACTCCTGCCGCCCGCCCGCATCTTGCCGTTCGAAGCGGTTCAACTACCGAGGCGCAGCGAACCACCTGCTTCACTCCCGCTGCTCGTTCGCCTGACGCCGTTCGACGCCTCGGTCGACTGAATCACCGAGGCTTCTCAACCCGCTATGGGAGGCAACTTGGTGGCCGCCAGCGCCTTCCGCATCAGACAGCGACCGAGCCTCGCCCTGAACACTTGCTTCTACTAAAGCTCCAGCCCTGGTCTCACTCGGGCTAACTCAGATACCGTGGGCTCGTTCTGGGTGCCTTACCTCTCCCCTCTCCACGCCCTGGACTCCCGTTACTGCTGTGAACCTGACGCCCCTTTTTTCTCCTGCGCCTCCCTCGTCCACAACGTCTACATCACTTCAAGGACGAAGCTGTGCTGCCTCGTCATTGCCACTCTGGACGAGACGCTCAGAAGAGGAAGAAGCCTAGCAACGGGTCATTGCTGAGTCCGGCGTGCTGAAGCCTTCGTGTTGGAGACTTCAGATTGTAAGGCCTGTTTTGGGGTTTTCTACTGTACTTAAAGTAAACTGGTGTCTAACCATTTATCTTGTTGTTTGTTATCCCTTCCGATTACAGCACCCAACATTGGATCCTTGACATGTGGCGACCTCGCCAGGATTGGGTCAACTGCTAATCAGGAAGGGTTGGCTTGTTTAGTTGCATTTGCGCGCCACTTGCTGTCTGCGCCCCGGAAGTGAGTGTTTAATCCTTCACCGTTCTTTTGGGCTGTTGTATGCCCACGGTGGGATTTGTTGGTGCTGCCATAGCCCTTTTTCAGCCCTTGTGCTGCCCTTATCACCCAATCACTCGTTTGAGTATTGGGTTGGCTTCTACGCCCCTTAGTACCCTTTTTGCAGGGCTTTTTCCTACTTTTCTCGTTTCCTTTTGTGTCTTGACTTTTCACGTTTGTTTTGGTTCTGTTACATTTTCTTGGTCTGTTTTTGTTGTTGTTGGGTCTTATTGGTGTCATTACCTGTTGGGTTTATACTTTTTTGCTTTGTTGTCCATATTAACCATGTCCAGCTTTGAGGTGTTTAAAGCTCAGGCTGTAGCCTTGGGGCAGGAGGGTGAGGATCTCGGTCGGAGAAGAGAAGCGTCTCCTCGCCGAGAGAGAGGATAAGCGTCTCCTCGCCGAGAGGAAAAGCGTCTCCTCGCCGAGAGAGAGGAAAGCGTATCCTCGCCGAGAGTGAGGAAAAGCGTCTCCTCGCCGAGAGGGTGGAAAAGCGGATCCTCGCCGAGTGAGAGGACAAGCGTCTCCTCGCCGAGAGAGAGGAAAAGCGTCTCCTCGCCGAGAGAGGAAAGCGTCTCCTCGCCGAGAGAGAGGAAAGCGTCTCCTCGCCGAGAGGAAAAGCGTCTCCTCGCCGAGAGAGGAAAAGCGTCTCCTCGCCGAGAGAGGAAAAGCGTCTCCTCGCCGAGAGAGGAAAAGCGTCTCCTCGCCGAGAGAGAGGAAAGCGTCTCCTCGCCGAGAGAGGAAAGCGTCTCCTCGCCGAGAGGAAAAGCGTCTCCTCGCCGAGAGAGGAAAAGCGTCTCCTCGCCGAGAGGAAAAGCGTCTCCTCGCCGAGAGAGAGGAAAAGCGTCTCCTCGCCGAGAGAGGAAAAGCGTCTCCTCGCCGAGAGAGGAAAAGCGTCTCCTCGCCGAGAGAGAGGAAAAGCGTCTCCTCGCCGAGAGAGAGGAACTGCGTCTCCTCGCGGAGAGAGGAAGCGTCTCCTCGCCGAGAGAGAGGAAAAGCGTCTCCTCGCCGAGAGAGGAAAGCGTCTCCTCGCCGAGAGAGAGTAAAAGCGTCTCCTCGCCGATAGAGAGGAAAAGCGTCTCCTCGCCGAGAGAGAGGAAAAGCGTCTCCTCGCCGAGAGAGGAAAAGCGTCTCCTCGCCGAGAGAGGAAAAGCGTCTCCTCGCCGAGAGAGGAAAAGCGTCTCCTCGCCGAGAGGAAGCGTCTCCTCGCCGAGAGAGTAAAAGCGTCTCCTCGCCGAGAGTTAGGACAAGCGTCTCCTCGCCGAGAGAGAGGAAAAGCGTCTCCTCGACGAGTGAGAGGAAATGCGTCTCCTCGCCGAGAGCGAGGAAAAGCGTCTCCTCGCCGAGAGAGAGGAAAAGCGTCTCCTCGCCGAGAGGAAAAGCGTCTCCTCGCCGAGAGAGAGGAAAAGCGTCTCCTCGCCGAGAGAGGGGAAAAGCGTCTCCTCGCGGAGAGAGGAAAAGCGTCTCCTCGCCGAGAGAGAGGAAAAGCGTCTCCTCGCCGAGCGAGGAAAGCGTCTCCTCGCGGCGAGTGAGGAAAAGCGTCTCCTCGCCGAGAGATAGGAAAAGCGTCTCCTCGCCGAGAGAGAGGAAAAGCGTCTCCTCGCCGAGAGAGGAAAGCGTCTCCTCGCCGAGAGAGGAAAGCGTCTCCTCGCCGAGAGAGGAAAAGCGTCTCCTCGCCGAGAGAGGAAAAGCGTCTCCTCGCCGAGAGAGAGGAAACGCGTCTCCTCGCCGAGAGAGAGGAAAAGCGTCTCCTCGCCGAGAGAGAGGAAAAGCGTCTCCTCGCCGAGAGAGATGAAAAGCGTCTCCTAGCCGAGAGAGAGGAAAAGCGTCTCCTCGCCGAGAGGAAAAGCGTCTCCTCGCCGAGAGAGGAAAAGCGTCTCCTCGCCGAGAGAGAGGAAAAGCGTCTCCTCGCCGAGAGGAAAGCGTCTCCTCGCCGAGAGAGAGGAAAAGCGTCTCCTCGCCGAGAGAGAGGAAAAGCGTCTCCTCGCCGAGAGAGAGGAAAGCGTCCTCGCCGAGAGAGGAAAAGGTCTCTCGCCGAGAGAGGAAAGCGTCTCCTCGCCGAGAGAGGAAAAGCGTCTCCTCGCCGAGAGGAAAAGCGTCTCCTCGCCGAGAGAGGAAAAGCGTCTCCTCGCCGAGAGAGGAAAAGCGTCTCCTCGCCGAGAGAGGAAAAGCGTCTCCTCGCCGAGAGAGGAAAAGCGTCTCCTCGCCGAGAGCGTGGAAATGCGTCTCCTCGCCGAGAGAGAGGAAAAGCGTCTCCTCGCCGAGAGAGAGGAAAAGCGTCTCCTCGCCGAGAGAGGAAAAGTGACTCCTCGCCGAGAGGAAAAGGTCTCCTCGCCGAGAGAGGAAAAGCGTCTCCTCGCCGAGAGAGGAAAAGCGTCTCCTCGCCGAGAGAGAGGAAAAGCGTCTCCTCGCCGAGAGAGAGGAAAAGGTCTCCTCGCCGAGAGAGGAAAAGCGTCTCCTCGCCGAGAGAGGAAAAGCGTCTCCTCGCCGAGAGAGAAAAGCGTCTCCTCGCCGAGAGAGAGGAAAAGCGTCTCCTAGCCGAGAGAGGAAAAGCGTCTCCTCGCCGAGAGAGGAAAAGCGTCTCCTCGCCGAGAGAGAGGAAAAGCGTCTCCTCGCCGAGAGAGGAAAAGCGTCTCCTGGCCGAGAGAGGAAAAGCGTCTCCTGGCCGAGAGAGGAAAAGCGTCTCCTGGCCGAGAGGAAAAGCGTCTCCTGGCCGAGAGAGAGGAAAAGGTCTCCTGGCCGAGAGAGGAAACGCGTCTCCTGGCTGAGAGAGAGGAAAAGCGTCTCCTCGCCGAGAGAGGAAAAGGTCTCCTCGCCGAGAGAGAGGAAAAGCGTCTCCTCGCTGAGAGAGGAAAAGCGTCTCCTGGCCGAGAGAGGAAAAGCGTCTCTCGCCGAGAGAGAGGAAAGCGTCTCCTGCCGAGAGAGAGGAAAAGCGTCTCCTGGCCGAGAGAGAGGAAAAGGTCTCCTGGCCGAGAGAGAGGAAAGCGTCTCCTGGCCGAGAGAGAGGAAAAGCGTCTCCTCGCCGAGGGAGGAAAGCGTCTCCTCGCCGAGAGAGGAAAGCGTCTCCTCGCCGAGAGAGAGGAAAAGCGTCTCCTCGCCGAGAGAGAGGAAAAGCGTCTCCTCGCCGAGAGAGGAAAAGGTCTCCTCGCCGAGAGAGAGGAAAGCGTCTCTCGCCGAGAGAGAGGAAGCGTCTCTCGCCGAGAGAGGAAAAGCGTCTCCTCGCCGAGAGAGGAAAAGCGTCTCCTCGCTGAGAGAGAAAAGCGTCTCGCCGAGAGAGAAAAGCGTCTCCTCGCCGAGAGAGAGGAAAGCGTCTCCTCGCCGAGAGAGGAAAAGGTCTCCTCGCCGAGAGAGGAAAGGGTCTCCTCGCCGTGTGAGAGGAAAAGCGTCTCCTCGCCGAGAGAGAGGAAAAGCGTCTCCTCGCCGAGAGAGAGGAAAGCGTCTCCTCGCCGAGAGAGGAAAAGCGTCTCTCGCCGAGAGAGAGGAAAAGCGTCTCCTCGCCGAGAGGAAAAGCGTCTCCTCGCCGAGAGAGGAAAAGCGTCTCCTGGCCGAGAGAGAGAAAAGCGTCTCTCGCCGAGTTTCAACTTGCAAGATGCAAGTGGAAAAATAGAACTCGCCCGTGTCGTCGCCCATGGAAAACGGCTTCCTTCCTGCGAGAACGTGAGAGGACCGAAATTGCCCACCTACCAAGAGGGAGAGGACATCAACAACTACCTCATCCGTTTAGAAAGGGTGGCTGAACCATTCCGGATCGACAAGGATAGCTACGCTGCGAGGTTGGGTTGTCTCCTCACGGGTAAGGCCACTGAACTGTATTCTTCCCTGTCAGCTGATATAATCGAAGATTACGTTCTTTGAAGAAAGCCTCACGGGCTTAGTAAAACGGCGGAAAATCACCGTCAAGACTTCAGTCACGCCAGGATAAGAGTTGGGGAAAACTACCAGCAGTTCTCCATCCATCTGAATCGGTTGTTCCAGGCGTGGTTGGAAGCTTCTGATGTCCCCTGCACTTACGAAGAGCCCGGGAGTTTATGCCCTGGATCAGTTTCTAACTAATCTCACCCCAGATTTGAGGATCTTCATCAAGGAACGCCGGCCGAAACATCTTCCTGACGCAGTGAGATTTGCCGACGACTGGTCGTCTGCCCGCAATGCCTACCCTAAAGCTTCATCTCCTAATTCCTGAGACCTCTAAGGCTGCTTCGCCCACGAAATCTTCAGAATCCTCTCCGGGAGCCTCCTCCAAGACCTCTGCCCAGCCCAGTACAGTAACCCTGAGGTGTCACCAATGGGAGGAAGGCCATCTACGTCCGCGCTGCCCGAAGAATCCTCCTTCAAAGATGTCGAACCTGCTAAACCATCATATCAGGTAGGCTTTGCCTTAGTGACAAAAAGTGTCCCGAAGTTTTCTGTTTCGCACTATTAACGGGTCTTGAGCTCAACATCATCAGGATACTGGCTGTCTTGTGTGATCGTCTCTGAAGACTTGCTACCTGATATAGATGTTGAGTTGTCCAAAGGTCTCCTTGCTGACTAATGCAGGACGAGGGACAAGTTTCCCGTGGTGAGGTGCCACTTGCTGTCCCTACTTCACCGGTTGGACTGAAGTGGTACGAGCTCCTATTAAGTTTGTTGGGGCCTCATCGGAAACGTGCCTGGGGTAAGGGATCCCCATGACCCTGACTCTTCTCAATCTCCATCTGATTCTTCCAGAACATCCTCACCTTCAAAGGTTGCGAGGGACTTCTACTCCTCGTGTTCCGACATCCCTGGCACCCCTGACCCCCGGATCCCCGGACGCCATTACCACTGTGCTGGTAGGTTGAAGAGGGCTTCATCCGCTTGTCCTTCCGGAACCCTACTCCTTCAGTAACCCTCAAGACTTCTCCCAGCTTCTAAGCCTCCTGTGCCTCCTTAGCAGCGATACGGCAGAAAGCCCCATCAGGACACGTCGACAAAGCAAGGAACGGATCCTCCTTCCAGTACCTGTATCGCAACGGACATCTCTACAGGAAGGAGTGTGCCTCACCTCCCGCTTTCCATAAGGTAGGCCAGGTATAGGAGCAGACATCCGTACTTACTGTCTTTCCTTCCCAGATAAGTGCCAACGGATGTCGGGAGAGGTCGCACGTCCCATCTCCTCCAACCCTCTACCTGTCGTTACAGAACTACTTCCCAAATTGCCATCGGACCTCGTTGGACCCTTGTCTCCACCAGCTACGGAAGAAACCCTCTTGTCAGCCCCATTCTGTAGTGGAGGAACCATCACCTGACGCCAGCTCCACAGAACTTCCCATCGATGAACCACTTATGGACGACTGGGACGTATTCTCCACCCTGCCTGGCTGTACTTCAGCGATTCAGCAGGACATCGTCCGGTGTTGAGATAGGTTTTGGTCTACCGGCCTACGAGTACCGTGTCGTCCATGGCTGGAAGCGATAATGGTGGTTGATTTATTGAGTAGACTTCCTGCATAAGTCACCCTGTTTCTCGTCCAGTCTCTCCTCCTGTTTTAGTTTATTGCTTATGTTCTATTTTCTTTCCACTCAGTAGTTGCTTGTGGAATCTACCTGACTAGATTCTGTATGGGGGGCTCTGTGAGGGCAACTACCAACTTAGCGGGCGAACGACCGGGGCACTCCTCCCTGCCGCCCCGCCCGCATCTTGCCGTTCAGCGGTTCAACTACCGAGGCGCAGCGAATCACCCGTTTACCCCCTGCTGCTCGTCTGCCTGATCGTCGCCTTGTTCTGGACGTTCCTCGGTCGATTGAACCACCGAGGCTTCCTTAATCCGCTATAGGAGGCAACTTGGCGGGCTGCCAGCGCTCTTCCTCGTCATAAGTTACAGCGGCTTCGGGCTCGCTCTCGCCCTGAACACTCTGCTTCTACAAGCTCCACCCTGCTCCTTTCACTGGGCCGCTAACTGGCTAACCCCAGATACCGTGGGCTCGTTCTGGGTGCCCTTACTACCTCTCCCTCTCCACGCCCTGACTCCTGTTGTTGCTGTGAACCTGACTCCCTTTTTCCGCCTGCGCCCCCCACGCTTCACACCACTTCAAGGACGAAGGTGTGCTGCCTCGTCATTGCCACTGGACGAGACGCTCAGAGGAGAAGAAGCCGAGCAACGGTCATTGTTGTGTCTGGCGTGCTGAAGCCTTCTTGTTGAGACTTTCTGTGATTGTAAGCGTCTGTTTTGGGGTTTTCACTGTACTTGAAGTAAACTGGCGTTCTAACCATTTATCTTGGTTTTGTTATCCCTTCCGATTGGCAGCACCCAACACTGATCCTTGACACCAACCTTTCCCTCTACTTCCGGGTAAATAAAACCTACCATATTCAGTAATTAATCCGTACCACAACCAATTAATTTGGCAAACTGTGTCAGTAACGAAATGAAAACATTAGTTATGAAAAGCATATAAGAGCTTTTTTTTTTCATTATCCTGAACACAAGTTATTCGTGGTCATAATGACAGTTAAAATTATGGGTGTTCAAGTGTCTCAAGACAGAGGGGAAAGCGGCGGTGGTGGTGGGTGGTAGCACCGATATGTGGCTCTGTGTGCATGCCATTTGAACAACGGTATCTATCGCTGGCCACAGTGGCGTGGAGGAAAAAATGGTTCCGCCTGCCACACAACTGCCATCATGTTTTGTGGCGACCACAAAAGTGTCCTGTGTGCATGCACCCATAGAGATGTAAGGTGTTCTATTTTGACCATTATTATTTTGTGGCGGAAGCTACTGACCACTAAAAGTGGCTCGTGTGATTCCAGCCTTAATGTCGTTGATAGTAGATCTATATTAAATAAATAGGAAAATATGTATTTCATGTAACTTCAAAGCATCAATTCTTTTATTTTATTTTTCGTCTAGTATGCAAAAACAAGTCGTAAATTCCCTTTAGTTCAGCCCAGGAGATCGTAAATGTCTTGGGTCTATCTGTTGATTGTAAGCTCCGCCCACTGGCTTCAATTTCGCCTGTATGGGGGCCTCCCAGCGCAATTTGCGAGTGGCGCTTCTGTTATAATACCTCCATGGTTATGACAAACAATGCTGAAGCAAGAAAGGGGTATCATAAGGCAAGGTATATATCAGTCTTGCACAGGAATAGGAATAGGAATGACTGAGGAAAGCAGAAAATACAAAACAAATCTTAGAAGCATAATAAAAAAAAACGAAGACAAACATAATTAAAGTACTTAGGAAATGCAAAAGTGATGACCCTGAGGAATACTGGAAAATCCTTAATGGGTCAGAAAAAGAGCCATCAGATCCCCATTACATTAAAATGAATTTCCTGAGCATTTCTGTAGACAGTTAGCGAGTGATGACAACATTGATAATAATGAAGTAAATATTCTAATGATCATGATGATAAGGATAATGAACGCTCACCATTACTTACGACCCTATAACCAACGAAGTGGTTGCTAGAAATATTAAAAAAAAAAAAACTCCAGCATGACATGATATTAAATGAATACATTAAAGACCAGTATATTTGCCTCAGCTATATGTTAAGCTGCTTGCCCCCTATGTTAAGCTGTTTGATAAAGATTCTTGATGCTGCCATCTTGAGGCTGGTTGGGACAATAGTGCTAATTTTTATAAAGAATAAGGGTGACGCTCAGGATGTTAATAACTACCGGGGATCACTTCTTGCTTAGTTGTGCTGGGGAAGCTGCATACCTCAATACTTAACGATAGACTTAACGACTCAATGAGTACTCAAACACTCAAGTTTATTATTAATAAAACACAAGCAGGTTTTAGCATGAGTATTACACTGGATCATATATTTTGCTTAAATGTATAATTGATTTGTTCAGTTGATAGTAAAGGAAGCTTTTTGTCTGTTTGTGGACTAGCAAGAAGAGCTTTTGATATGGTGTGTGGCGTGAAGGTTTGTGGTGTTGGTGAAGGAAAAGGTGCATGTGGGAAAATATGTAATGTAATCAGAAACATGTGCTGAC
This sequence comes from Eriocheir sinensis, assembly GCF_024679095.1. Classification (NCBI taxonomy): domain Eukaryota; kingdom Metazoa; phylum Arthropoda; class Malacostraca; order Decapoda; family Varunidae; genus Eriocheir; species Eriocheir sinensis. The sequence continues at coordinate 30,229 of NW_026112018.1, forward strand.
AACATCAGTTCTTGTGTCATGCTGAACCAACAGACATCAGACACCTGTATGTAATGCAGGGTGCAGGGAGCTGGAATTTGCCATCATTGTTTTCGCTTTTTATATTAATGATATTGAAGTAAATTGCTTGAATTTTAATTGTGATTATGTAGATTTTAGTGATGATTTCTTTTCAATTCATACCTTAAAACTCCTGGTATTAATGTGGGCGCAGACGATACAATTATTTTTGTGTGACAGTGAGGAGGAAGTTTTTGGACTGCTTTTTAAGTTGCAACTGCAATCAATGGAAAACTACAATCCTTAACAGCAAATAAACAAACAAAAATAGTCATGTTTAGTAGGGGAAGAGCCAACATTGATAACTGGCACAAATTTAGAATTTGAATTTGAGGTGAAAAACATTGAAGTAGTGGAAGACTATAAGTATTCCGTGTGTTATTTAATTACAATGGAAGGTTCCTGAGTAGCCGAGGCTGGAGCTTTTAAAGAACAGGCAACACGGGCAATATATTCTACTGATAGGAAAGTGTAGGAAATTTGACTTGCCAGCCGACATGCAAACTGAACTATTCAATACCATGGAAGTGTTCCGTACTGACATATGCCTCAGAGATTTGGGGATTTTACAGTTAGAGAGTTTGAGTCTTTGCATATGATTTTTTTTTAAACAGGCATTGGGAGTTCATAGGATTACTAGCAGTGAAATGGAATATAAAGTGAACTCAGAGTATTTACACTTGACTAGCTATGTAAAGAGCAGAATGATTGACATTGGCTCTAAAATTACTAGGTAAAGATAAAACTTGTTCAGCGTAATATATCACTGCTTGTTACATTTGGATAGGTTAGTGTATATGGCATTCCATGGTTGTTATTAAAACATTTGTGATGAGTGTGTGGTATGTCATGGTTATGGTTGTCTCAAGATGTTCCTAATACAACATGGGTTAAAAGCTGTGGAATTGGAGATTGAAAGACCAGTGAATTGCAATTTGGCACAACAACATAGTAACAATGATCTCTGTGCAGTAACTACAAAATGTTTATAGGATGGATTATGGCATGGAGTGTTATGATTTCAAGCTTTCACAGAAGAGCAACCCAATACTGGTGACGAGATTAAGAACTTGTAAACAACAGTTAATGCAACTTTGTTAATGCTGGCAGGCATCTAGGTGTAAATAGTGAAGTTCGGCTTTGTTATAAGTGTGAGTCTGGTGTTGTGGAGATAAACCCATGTTCTTTTTGGAGTGCACTGGATAGTGAAATTGTAAGGTTGCGTGATATGTACATACCAAGCTATTATACACACAGGTCATCACATTTCAAATATATATCACTGATGTAAACCACCAATGTTACCATCATGAAAACTTAGCTCTGTTCTTGAGGCTATGCATAAGTGATGTTCAGATGAGTGTCAGGTGTTGGCACTCATTATTCTCCTTCAATTATTTATATTTCTTGGTACTCTTTTTACGCTAGTTAATGTATTGAATTATTGTTGTGTTTGTTTTGGTTAGTTACATAACCAGATATTTACTTGTTGCATGGACATATTGTTATCTATTTTTACTTTTGGAGGAGCTCCATACATTTTTATAAAGTCTGAGCCTAATCAATAAATTCAATTCAATTCACACAAGACGCTTTGTTTTCTTCATTTTTCATGGTTTTAAGGTGTTTTATGCAAAAAACCTCGAATTTTCTATCCGACGGGATGAGGAGGAAATTACAAAAATACCACAAAACACTGTACGGGTTAAGTGTGGTCATGTTGTCATTACCCTGCCTGCCTCCCACACGTCACTCCCTCCCTCCCTCCCTCCTCCCCTCCCCCTTCCTGCCTCCCTCCTCTTCCTCCCTCACACTTCTCTCTCGTTCCAGTTTTCATTCTCCATTCCTTCCATGTCCCTCTGTTACTTTTTGTCACTGTTCCTTTCGCCTTTCAGCTTATCCCTTTATTCTTTCTCCAGATTTTTCCTCCCTCCCTCCCCCTCTCCCTCTCTCCTCTCCTCCGTTATTAACTCGTTCATTCGTTCATTCATTCCTTTCTTCTTCTGCTCTCACTTATATTTGCCATCTCGCCCTTTTCCTCTTTCTCTCCTCTTTTTTTTTTTTCTTTCATCCATGGATTCACTCTATTTATTTATCGCTGCTTTTTCCTTTTCTTTTTCTTTCCTTCATTTTTCTTCTTCTTTTATTATCAGTTTTCTTTCTTCTTTTTTCCTTGCGCTAATCTTTTCGTTACTTTCCTTCTCTATTTTAGCCCCTCATTTCCTTTCTTCCTATGCAGTTTTATGCTTTTTCTTCATCTTTTCCTCTTTTTCTCGTTTCCTTACATATTTTCTTCATCCCATTTCCTTCCGTTTTTCCTTCCATCAGTTATGGTCATTCCATCCATCATTCCCTTCCTCAGTCCCTTCTATTCCCTCCTTCCCTTTCTCCTGGCCACTTCCTTCCTTCTGTATCTGACTTCCTCCTTGTCGTTTCTCCTTCCATTCTTTTTCGTCTCACATGTCTCCTTACCTCCGTTACTCCTTTACCGTCAACATACTCATATCTTTACACCTCCTTTCCTCCTTCCTTGCCCTCTTGGCTTATTTTCTTGCCTCCATTCATTCATTCTTCCTTCCAAATAGCCGTGAATATCAAACCTCCTCAACTTTTTTTCTACCTCCTTTCCTTTTCCCTCCGTCTTCTCTTATTCCTTTCTCTTCATTCATTCACATATATATTTTTTTTCACATCTTTAGCGTTCTTTCCCTTTCCAACAGCCCTCGTTTTCAGTATTTAATTTCTCCTTTCTCTCCTTTCATTTCTCGTTTTCCTCCTTTCTTCAGTCATTCAATTCCTCCCTCACGTTTCTCCGTTAACTCCATCTAGGACATCGATCAGTCCCTTCTGCTTCTCCTCCCTTCCTCTCTCCCACCTTCTTCCCCTCCGTTCACCTAAATGTGAGGGAAGGAATCACCTAAAGAGAAGGAAGCACAACGAGTCGAGTCTCAGTACAGTTACGGCACGAAGAGAAGTAAAAAATCCATAACTCTCTTGTTTTGTTGTTGTTTCCACATTGGAATTGTGTGTGTGTGTGTGTGTGTGTGTGTGTGTGTGTGTGTGTGTGTGTGTGTGTGTGTGTGTGTGTGTGTGTGTGTGTGTGTGTGTGTGTGTGTGTGTGTGTGTGTGTGTGTGTGTGTGTGTGTGTGTGTGTGTGTGTGTGTGTGTGTGTGTGTGTGTGTGGTTGTGTGTGTGTGTGTGTGTGTGTGTGTGTGTGTGTGTGTGTGTGTGTGTGTGTGTGTGTGTGTGTGTGTGTGTGTGTGTGTGTGTGTGTGTGTGTGTGTGTGTGTGTGTGTGTGTGTGTGTGTGTGTGTGTGTGTGTGTGTGTGTGTGTGTGTGTGTGTGTGTGTGTGTGTGTGTGTGTGTGTGTGTGTGTGTGTGTGTGTGTGTGTGTGTGTGTGTGTGTGTGTGTGTGTGTGTGTGTGTGTGTGTGTGTGTGTGTGTGTGTGTGTGTGTGTGTGTGTGTGTGTGTGTGTGTGTGTGCGTGTGTGTGTGTGTGTGTGTGTGTGTGTGAGGAGGTTTGTCTTTATCGAGATGTATTTCTAATCGTTCTTTTCTGTTTGTGTTGGTGCATGTCGTTTAGATTTGCCTGTTTTTGATTTTGTTGTCACTGTAGTGGACGGTTCTTGTTCTTGTTGTGATCAGACCATGCTGTAATACGGTAATGAACAGTGAAAGTTGCGAAAAGATTCAATCAGACTTAATAAGACTTGCCGACTGGAGCGAAAAATGGCAACTGAGTTTTATCGTAGATAAATGTAAAGTAATGCACATAGGTGAAAAAAATCCTAACTTTAAATATCAGATTCAAGGACATGAGCTCAAAGGAAGTAAAAACAAGAAAAGGATCTTGTGTCATTATCAGTAACACTCTAAATGAGTGATCAATGTTCTAAGCAGCGAGTAAAAAGCCATATATGATGTTAGGACTAATCTCCCAAGAAACTTCGATTATAAATCAATTCGAACTTATGAAGCAGATTATATTTAGCATTTGTAAGACTAACATTCCTAGAATACACCGTTCAGTCTCTGGGTCACCGAACTATACTTCAAAGGTCAGTTTTGCTAGAAAGGGATACAGAAGACGAGCAACCAAACAAATTCCAGCGCGCTCGAAATGCCAGTTAAGGCGACGAGCGTTTAAAGCGTTTAGATATGTTTTCTCCTAAAAAAGCGAAGGATAAGAGGACTGTAATTGAAGTGTTCAAAATCCTTAATGGATCTGGACAATATTAACCCAAATTGTCTATTTCAGAGAGACACCAACACAATAACACGCAGCAACGCAGTATGAAGTTAAACGGAAACTGATGTAACACATTGGAAAGCGCAAAGTTTTTTTTTCAATAATAGAGTCGTTTGATCACTGGAATAGACTCCTCACCGTCAGTTGTTAGCGCACAGAGTATGAATAGCTTCAAGTCTTCATTGATAAGTACTTCAGGGATATAAGATTATACTGACCTTCTTCGTATAAGTTTTCAGACAGATTGCAGCAAGACGTCAAATCTAAATTTATATTATTCTCGCCCGCAACCTAGATTGCAAAGTAGCGTAAGTTAACAATAGAGTAAAGCAACAGTTAATGTCCGCATGACAGGTGGAGTGAGGTAAGTGTATGCAGAGGTGACAGGCTTACTGGTGCCGTGCTCAGGTACCGCCGGTAAAACGAGGATCGCTTCCACCTGTGCCCTTGAAACTACACCTCA